>NW_018735228.1:0-25344 GCF_002204515.2 Aedes aegypti
CTAAATTCAAAGAGCGATTCTCTAAATACATAATGGTCCTAAAGAATTCCATAATTGATATCTATGATCCTTCATAAGAGTGGCTTATGATATTATACCTATTTGTATTATGAACGCAATGATCGATGAAACTTCACAAGTTTTTCTTATGAATCTCATTAGATGCTTCTTATGTCTTTATTCCAAAAGAATTTCGTATGAAATTCTTACGTGGCTTTTGATAGGAAGTCGACTGTTTTTCACAAGTGTTACTAATCATTGTCATACGCGCGCTTATGAATCTCAATCGTGAATATTTTGTTATTAGCACCTCTCCACGTATTTCATAAGATTTTCGTATGAAATTGTTAAGAAAATCGTACTCCATTAGAGTGTCTTATGAATGCCAATGATCAATGGCTTTGAAATCCAAAAAGAGTTTCTTATGGAATTATATCTGTCTATGTAATGAGTGTTATTTCATAAGTCTGTTGTGGAATGTTATAAGATTCTCGAATGAAAAACAAAATACTTCTTATGTCGTTATTCCATTAGAAATTCTTATGTACCTCATACGTTCCGTTTCCTCAGTGTAGCAGAAATCCAAGGGAATTTTGAGTAAAGACCTAAGAGAATTCGAGGAGAAGCAAAAAACAAGAATTTGAGCAGAAATCTAAGATTATTTGAAGCTAAATTCAACAGGATTTCGAGCAGAAATCCAATAGGATTTTAGGCACAAATTTCTTTTCAAAAACCGAGAGAATTTTGAATAAAAACCGAAGAGAATTTTAAGTAGGAAAAAAGGAATTCAAAGTCGATTTGAGTAGAAATCCAAAAAGGATTCTAGCAGAAATCTAAGAGAATTTCGAACGAAAATCCAAGAGTATTTTCAACAGATATTCATGAAGATTTTGAACAGCGAATCTCAAGCACAAATCCAGCACAAATTTTCTAGTAGAAATCCAAGAGAAATTTGAGAAAAAAATTTCGAACGAAGAGTAGAGTATTTTCAACAGATATCCATGAGGAAAATCCATAAATCCATGATATATTTCGGGCAGAAATTCAACAGGATTTCAAGCACAAATGCAATAGGATCTCAAGCACAAATCCAAGAAAATTTTCTAGTAGAAATCGAAGAGAACTTTAGGTAAAAGTCCAAGAAAAAATCGAGTAGAAATAAGAAAAAGGATTTCGAACCAAAACTCGAAGAGGATTGGAGCAGAAACTCAACAGGAATTTTAGTAGAAATCAAACAGGATCTCTATCTTGAATACAAGAGGATCTCTAGCAGAAATCAAACAGTACTTTGAATAAAAACCCAAGATAATTTCGAGCAGAAACAAGAAAAACAACAGATTCGAGCAGAAATTCACGAGAGTTTCGAACAGATATTCAAGACGATTTCAAACGAAACTAAGAGCTCCTAGGAACAAGCTAGGTTTTTCAACAAATGTCCATGTGGATTTGAAACAGATATTCATGATTATTTCGAGCAGAAATTCAACAGGATTCCGAGTAGAAATAAGCAACCAGGCATCATCAAGCAAGGAATCCAACTGGGTTTCTGAGTAGAGAATTTGAGGTAAAAAACCAAGAGAAGTTTTCGAGCAAGAAATTGAAACAAGAACTCCGAAACAAGATAATAAACGAAAGAGGTTGCGAGCAGAAGGACACTAGTTTTTTAAGCGCTGATATGCAAGAGAATTTTGAGTGATAAATTTAAAATTGTCAAAAGTAATCCCTTATAGGCTTCATAATAGCCATAGTATAATAATTGAACAAGAAATCCTGGAACGAGATTTAGAGTTTAAAATCATTACCACAGAACTGTTCGAGAAATCTTAAACGATTCGGTAGCCGAGTATTTGAAATATTTTCGAGCGAGAAATTCATGATCATGGGCAGTACCAAAACACCAAAAGAAGTAAACTTTCCATCAAACAGAATGCTCTCACACGACTCCCCAGAGGACCTGTCTTGTGCTCGCTGCGGTACAGCTCCGCATTTTGTTTTGCACTTCTCATACTCGAATCGCTCGAGGATCCTGTGTTGAAAATTTTGAGTTCAGTTTCTACTCTCCAGAAAAACGACAAAATCGTCCTCATCTTTGCATCGCAGAGGAGTTTCTGTCAAGCCAGCTCACCAGCTTTTTACTAGATCTATCAACATTATTTTTGTAGGTTCTCAATAGTTTCGAGCTGTCCGGAGAGACCTTTTCCTAGGTTCGCAGTTAGAAATCTACTGATGAGTAAGCTGATAAGATATAAAGATGAGATCTCTTTCCAGTTTTTCTCATCGGTGTCTTTATATTTCTCATATTATTTTCAGGTTTCAGCAGCAGATATCTAAGTTAAAATCTCTAAATCTATAAGAGCTTTATTTGGTTCTTTCCCATTTGAATACTGATGAGAGAGACAAATTAAAGACTAAGAACTAGAAAAACAGCTTAGTAAGAGATCTCATTAGCTGAAAAAGCTTATCAGAAGCTGAGAAAAGTTTCTTATTAGATGCTGAGAAAGCTAATTTCAAAAGCTTAGAAAGCAACTTTCAGAAGCTGAGAAAGCTTCTTATAGAAGTTGAAAAATCTTTTCAGAAGCTGACAAAGCTACTCATCATTATCTAAGAAAGTTTCTCATCCAAAGCTGAGAAAACTTCCATTAGAGGCTGAGAAACCATCTCATCAGAAGCTGAAAAAAGCTTCTCATAAGAGGCTGAGAAATTTTCTAATCAGAAGCTGAGAAAGCTTCTCATCAGAAGCGAAGAAAGATTCTCATCAGAAGTGGAGAAAGATTTTCATCAGAAGCTGAAAAACCTTCTCATCAGAAGCTGAGAAAGCTTCTCATTCAGAAGCTGAGAAAGCTTCTCATCAGAAGCTGAGAAAACTTCCATCAGAGGCTGAGAAAGCTCCTCATCAGAAGCTGAGGAAGCTTTTAAACAGAAGCTGGGAGAACTTCTCATCAGAAACAGCGAAAGTTCTACAAGAAGCAGTGCAACCTTCTATCAGAAGTTGAGAAAGCTTCTAATCAGAAGCTGTGAAATTTTCTCATCAGAGACTGAGAAAGCTTCTCATCAGAAACTGAGAAAGCATCTCATTAGAAGCAGAGAAAGCTTCTACCAGAAGCAAAGAAAGCTTCTATCAAAAGCTGGAAAAAGCTTCTCATCACAAGCTGAGAAAGCTTCAATCAGAAGCTGTAGAAACCATGTAACAAGAAGATGAGAAAGCTGCTTATCAGAGGTTGAGAAAGCTACTTTCAGAAGCTGTGGAGGCTTCTTATTAGAAGCAGAGAAAGCTTCACATCAGAAGCTTGGAAAGCTTCTCATCAGAAGCTGAAAAACTTCTTATCAGAAGCTGAGAGAGCTTCTAGCAGAGCTGGAGAGCCTTCTATCAGAAGCTGAGAAAGTTTCTTTCAAAAACTTAGAAAAGTTTCATATTAGAAGCTCCGAGAGCTAGTCAACAGAAGCTCACAGAGCTTTTCATCACAAGCTCGAGAGAGCTACTAATAGAAGCTAAGAAAGCTTCTCATCAGAAGCTGAGAAAGCTTCTAGCAAAGCTGGGAAGCTTTCTCATCGGATGCAAGAGGATTTCCTTATAGAAAACAATCTCAGAGAACTATGAATAGAAACCCTGAAGAATTTTGAGTAGAAATGAAAAAAAGAGGAATCAACAGAGAAATCGCAAGAAGGATTCGAGCAGAAATTCAAGAGGACTTGAAGTTAAAATCCCCATCCATAAGGATTTATTGCTCGATTCACATTCAGATTCCGAGATAACACTAATTTTGACGGTATTTTTGAATGATTTAGAGCAGAAAATTCATGGCTATTTTTCAGCAAAACTGCAGCTTTCTGCTTAAAATCCTTTGGATTTTCTACTTTTTAAATCCTCTTTGATTTCTATCTGTAATCAACTACGGAATTATGCTCGAATCCTGATGTTAGTCCATGCCAAGGGATGTTTGCTCAAAGTTCTCCATTTGTAAGCATATTTTTTTTAGTATTCAGACTCGACACCCTCCTAGATCTCTGTTAAGCATTTTTTTGAGACAACTTAGAGTGGAAATTTATTGAAGGTGCCGGGCAGTTAAATTTGAAGATTCGAGCAGTCCTCCAGCTTTTAAGGAAATTTTAAGAAAAAAATTCGAACAAATTTTCGGTTTCAAGAGGCAAACACAAGACGTAGAGAAGATTTCTAATTCCAAAAGAATATTTGAGCTGAATTTGCAAGTGTATTTCTAGCATAGTTTTATCTTTTCGAGGAAAAAATTTGAAGTCGAAATGAGAGACTATTATGAACAGAAATCCGAAAGGATTTCGAGCAGCATTTTTTGTGGGGATTCTGAGCATTGCATCACTGAGCATAGAACTGAGAAAATAGAGACCTTAGACCTTTAGATCTAAGGTCATCAGAAAAAAAGACCAAATTAATCAAAAGAGGCTAAAACAGCGAAACAAAAAAAAACCAAAAGATTCTCGTTAAGAATATCTTCAAGAATCCAAACAGTACTTTTTCCCAGCAAATGCGTCCAGAGATTTCTTAGAATTTCTAGCAGCATTTTTCGTTCAGAATTTTCTTCAAGATTATCAACTACAAATTCCTCTTGAGATACAGTATTGGACAATACATATTTGCAACTTTTTCGATTTTGTCAAACAAAAGTATCAAACTGTGGTAGGCTAGATCTCAGTCGATTTTATGAAAATTTCCCAACACGTTAGACATAACTTGGAATAACTTGTTCAACATATAAGCTTTCATAGAATTTGTCCAGCTATTGTTCCAGGAACGTCTCCAGGAAAACCGTAAGAAAATTAATCAAAACTACGGGTTTAGAAATCTGGAACGATTTTGTAGAAGTATTTTCGAAAACCAAGCAGCAAATTCAAACGGATTTCTGTTTGTAGTGGCTGGTAGCGGCCACATAGCGAGATAATTAGTGATTTTAGTGACTAAAAATGATGAAGCTAGTTACCAAAAGGGACTACAAAACTACATATATTTGTGAAAAATAACCCCACAAACTAAAACACATTTCCTTGTAGTTGTAGTTGTTTGGCATATTTGTTTATGAGCTATTTAATTAGATGGCATATTGGAGATTTCCCTACTCTTTTTAGACTAACTTTTTTTGATCTCCCATTTCAGTCGGTGGAAAACTTGCAGTGTCCCTAACTGCAGAAAACAGGAAAACAATTTTTGCCAAAACTATAAACAGAAAACTTACTGGGTGATATTCATTAAAGATTTTGTAAATGTCACAGAGGACTTAGGACAAGTTTGTGTAAACATTTGCAGGGAATTTTTTTGTGGTGATTGTTGACACATTTTTGGCAGATTTTTTAGAAAATAAATCATTGATATACTGCAGATGATTCTGGAAGAATTTCTGACACAACAAAAAAAAAAAAAATGATTCTTGAGATAAATTTGAGGTACAGTTTCTGAGAAATATAATAAGTCACTCCAGAACGCCACGATTTGGCAAATCAAAAGAGTAAAAGATTGGAGTCGTCCTTTTTTAACAATTCTCTGCAAATTTGTTCCCAAATGCATGGGAACATGTATATTAGAGGCTAGATATCTCGTGTAACAATTCAAAAGGGCCAATCCTCAGATCTTTAGTTCTGAGCAAAGGAGATTGGGCAAATCTGGGCCCGGAATGTACACAGATGACTGATATGCCATTTGAAAGATCTAAATGAGACAAGAAAAAGTTGGTATGGGGTCGAAAATATCTGTCGTGGGAGAAAAAAATTATTCCGCATGGTTTGAGATGAATTTTCTATGTATATTATTATATTTTTGCTATAGTTTTTATCGATTAAAAAAAAACATATATTTTTCTGCACCTATATAATGGTTAAATGCTCTATGTTTTAAAGAAGTGAATTAGGACTTTGATTCAAAGATGAAAACATTACATGGTGATGTTAGACCGTAATAACATTAAAAATCGTTTTAAATTACATATGTGCTATTCAGTAAAGTTTTCTTCTAGACCCTGCTACCCACATTATACAAACCAAAATGCTTAACGGCTTTTTAACCGACCTCTACGATATTTTTGTTCGTAATAAGGTAATATTACGACTTGTATTCGAGTAAAAAAGTCAGCCTCATTCGATGAAAAATAATTGGGAAACAGCGGTGAAAGAAAAGTGTGTGATGTCTTATAAAAGAACTGAATTTTATTTGCTGAAGTAAATATTTCTACAGAACGGATTTTGCGAAGAGATCAATGAACAACATCATCAGCATAAAAAAAAATTTAATGTGAGTTGAAATGCTCATTGTTAAATGCTACGCAGCCTCTATGTAAATGCGTAGTTGTAGGATTTCATGTATTTATATCAATGATAATCTAGCTCGCTAGTATAAATCATCTCGCGCTGTATACTGCATACGTGGATGTTTTGTATCACCTCTACTCCTACATTATCCAACCAATCTTAAATTAAAATGTCAATCATTATCGTTTTACAAGTTGGTATACGAAAGACGTAGAGTTCAATGACATTATTTTTGTCTAATGAGTGCATATCTTATATTATCTCCTACCTCTCTCTTCGTCTATTATCCTTCAGTAACTTGTGTGCAAACCTTTGACAATGTATTACAGATAGAAGAAAAGACAGATAGATAAGCACTAACGTTTTCTGTAGATAGAGTATTTAACCCGTTGGCTCTACTCCTCTTGCAGATGTTATGTCTGCCAGGTTCTTACTATCAGCCGATGCAGACAAGCGGGCTCATCTTGATGAGTTCCACTCATATACCATCCTCAGCAATTGCTGTGTTATTCTTGAGCAGTTGAACGTCATCCTTAACTTCACTCAAAGTGGGATCTGGTTGGTTGCTTTCGTCCAACATTCGGACGTAGAAATGCTCTCCTTAGCCTTGAACCACTGGTTCTGTGTCATCAACACAAGTCTGCTGCTTCCGCTTCTGCGTATGGTGCTTATGTTATTTTCCTCTAGAATAATTCGAACCTTTCAGCTAGCCAATCGTACCATAGACTACGTTCAACGCACAATGACTCCATCTGTGAGTTGATGGCTACTTTTACTGTAGTACAACAGCCAAGAAGGGTTTCAGCAAGCAAAACCTATTCTGGTTACGCTTGCTAGAGATGTAGAACGATGCTGTGGCGACATCCGTCCACTTCAGACGCTGAAGGTCATGCTGAGGTGGGCGTCGGTACCGTTCATTGTTAACGACAGGAAGTTTGAAGCTCATTTTTATAATTATCAGGTAGTGGGTGGAGTGAATGTTAGCACCACGATAGTTTTTAACGATGATTATGTTGAAGATGTGCAATATATCAAGCAATACCTGATCGATTCGAAATTCCATTTGCTTGTGGATAACTGTGGCGATCACCATTGGTACAGGAGGTTATTTTGGAAGTAGGTGCTACCATAATGACCATATTCTTGGAGGCGGAAATACAATCAAGCATTGGACATTCATGTTTGCCAGTCCGAGAGCACTGATCTTCCCAATCGTCCATCTCGATTCCTTATCTTGGCGTTCAAATCTCATATAATGATCTTGACGTGGAAACATAGGTAGCGGTCCTACTTGCGTTCAGGTGCGTCTTTGTTATCATCCGTTGATCGACTGTTGATCCTCAACCTGCACATTCTTTTGTTGATCGACCACCATCCGATCTCATGTTTTTGCATGCCGCTCATCACGATGAAAGCTGTTCCCAAATCAATTGTGTCGCGCAGATCTAGAAGATGGTATGATTACTTCTAAACATTCACATTATTGAAATCCTCATGAGTATTTAGCGTTCTTAGCGAAGCATTTGTGGAGCCACATGTGCTCAGGCGTCGCCAATGGAGCTGATATTGATACGAACTGAAATGGTTCTGGTCGGATTATTGGCAGTTTGTTCACAAACAGTCAAATACAACAGTTACTTCTAGTTCAAATGATCGCCTTCTCTTAGAAGCAATAGCATGCTAGTATAATGTTATTGATATCAAAGATATTAGTGTGGAAACTGTCGCACGGATTTCTAGCACGCTAAAGCTGTGTACGATAAGCGAGGTATTTCTTCCAGTGTAGTACAGAATACAATAACGCAACCACTGTAATGTTAAAACGGATATAGTCTGGAAAATCCTTCCTGAGTAAAACGCCGGTTTATACAAACATATTGCTAGAACACTGAAATAGGGTAAAACGATTTAATATTAGTGTCCAACTGTTACTTAAAGTGAGGTGTTTGTCAAACGCTCATACCTATATCTTTATATTTTTTATCTCCGTATGTTTTAAGTATTCACATTTCAGCAACTCAAAACGTTGTGAAAATCTGTGTCAAATCACAACATTTTTGAAATATTTACAATTAAAATAAAAATATACCTAAGCACATTTAAAGGCACGAATTCAAAACATTTGCGCAAGCAAATATAATTGAATAGAAAACTGTCCAAAACATTCCTCTTTTTCCACCATTCCAGTACACATAACTTTTTTCTCCCACGACGGATATTTTTGGCCCCATATCAACTTTTTTTTTGTCTCATTTAGATCTTTCAAATGATATATGAGTCATCCGTGTACATTCCGGGACCAAACTCCATACATTTTTGCCCAATCTCCTTTGATGTGAATATTGTTCACTATATTTTCAATTCCTATTCCTCAGTATTCAAATCACTCAATGTGATTTCTTGCACGATTTACTATAACACACGTGATTTATTGATTTTATTCTAAAAGCTGCCAGAAAAATTGATTTTATTTTTAGAAAACTTTAAAAATTTCGATTGACATTACTTTTTTCATATGCTAACTTGATATTTGTTAGCGTGCATTGGCCCAAGGCTTGGCCTTTTTTGTTTACAACGAATGAGCAAGAGAGAGTCATTAGCATCTCACAGAGAGAGACGCACTGACCGAGCGCCAAATGTCAAATCAACTGATTTCAAAAACACATTAACAGTTGTTTGATGGAGAGAGATCCGCTTGGCCGGTTTAAGCAGAGGGCCAATGAATGATTTGGAAAAGAAACGGTTACTCGCCGTTTTGAGAATCGGGTTTATAACTGTGAATTTCAAGATTATTTTGACAATGTTTGCAAAGTTTATGGCTGTTAAGAGTTGCTATCGAATTTGACCATTGGCATCAATATTATGCAACAATTTGAAAACTTAGATGATTAAAGTTGTTGAAAGGATAACGTTAGTAATTCTGAAAGATGTTTAACGAAAATTCTGAACAGTTTCTAAGCTAAATTCGACTCGACATATGCTATTTTTCTGGTAAAAATTGTTTTAGATAACTTTGAGCAAAAATTCCTAGCAGATATTTGCGAGATTTCAACCAATATTATAAAATGTAGAATTAGAATCTTTCCAAGAAAAAGAAGTCGAGCAAATTTTCAGTTAAATTAGTCTTAGGACATTGGATCATTATAACAACAATAATTATAAAAAAGGCGAAAAAAGAAAGGTTCCAATGGTCACATTATCCAAAATGAATTCAGCAGGGCTGGCAGGGACTAAGTATTTTGAAAACAAGAACTTTAGAAAACTCAGGTCTAAAAAAAGGTCCTTAAGTCCCTTCCAAAAGTAATTGTCGAATACCACAAACAGTAATCAAAAAGAGTGTTACGCAAAGCTGCGTACTTCAAATGTAAATGCATTTGATTTTCTTGGAACATCTCTAAAAACTTATTCTACCCCAGCTATAGTCTATAGACTATATACTGTCTATAGACAAGTATATGACGTGCAAGAAGAAATAGTATAGTCTAGTGTGAGGAAGTTGATAAGTGGAACCAGTGGCGCGGGAAGTGGGTAGGACAGGTAGGACATGTACTACGCACAAAAACACCTGGGTAGGACACTCAAAGGATTGTCCTACCACGATTTAGCAAAAAAATAAAATAAAAAATAAGATCAGCAGAAAGCTTGTAAAATAAATTAAACTATGCTTCAGAGAATTTAAAGAGTCCCAACAGGCTCTTCATGAATTCTATCTCAGATTCCCTTAAGAATAGCTTCATTAATTATCATAGAGTTTTTATTTAGATTTTTCCAGGGTCTTTTACAGGGATCTCTTTCAAAATTGTTCTAGAGATTTATCTAAATTTTCCCAGAAATTCTATTTTACAAAGGATGCTTAGAAGAATTTCTTCAGAATATGCCCCAGGTTTCCTTGTGACTACCTCCAGTAATTTCCTATAATTGAGTTTTCACCAGATATGTTTTTCACTATCTCTTCAACTGAGTTCTGTAGTTGTATTTCTACGAGATCTTTCTAAGATTTCCACAGGTTTCTACAGAATTGAGGAAATCCTCAAAGGTTTATTTTCGATTTTTTTGAAAAAAATAAAATCGCTGTGGGTTTTTTCAAGAAAGCCCTGCAAGAATTTCTTTCTGTTCATGTGGATTTCTTCAAGAATACATCCACGATTTATCCCAGAAATAAATCAAAATTTCTTAAGGGTTCTTCGAAAAAAAACATTTATTTACTTAAAAATTTCTTTAGCATTTCATCCAAGTATTAGTCCTGCAGTTTTTACAAACATTAAAAAAAAGTTTTCCCAAAAATTCTCCATATAACTTTTGAAAGTTTATTTAAGTTTTCACACCAGCTAATACTATACCAATTTTCCCCAATAATTCCTCCGATCATTCCTACACAAGCTTCTACAGAGATTGTTTCCAATGTTTTTCGAGGAATTCCTTAGAAAATCCTGCAAAGAGCTATCTCCGAGATTCGATTGATTTTGTTTTTAAGTTTATCTTAGCAAATTATCTAGGAAATCCTCTGCAACTTACTCAAGAGTTCAGGCGTTATTTCAGAGATCATTGATTATTTAATAGTGACTTCAATACTTCCACTAGCTTTTATATGAGATAACTTCAGAATTTTCTTTAGAAGTTCTTCACGGATTCATTCTTCCAAAATAATTCATTGGCATTTTCCTGGAGAAAATATAAGTATGGACAGGAGGAATTTCTGAAGAAACCTTAGAAGAAATCTCTGAGGGAATTGCTGAAGGCATCTTTAGAGAAATCTAGTTGAAATCTTATATTAACTCTCAAAGACAGTTTTTATAGGAAATCCCTTAAAAGGTTGATTAATCATTGGATAAAATCTTAGAGGAATTGAGACTTTCTTGAAAAATTCACAAACAATTTTCAGGAGGAATTCTGAGTCTCCAGAAGAAATTCGGTTTCTGTGGTTTTTCTTGGGTAAATCTAGGTTGAATTCTTGAGGCATCCAAAACCCAAATTCCCTACTCAAACTATTTAGGAAATTTTCGGAGTAACATCTAAACATTTTATCTTAATAAATTTCAGATGAAATTCCTGGGAAAAATCACGTATAATTCCAAAAAGATCTTGGATCTTGAAATGCCTGCTCTGATGCTATGAAGAATCAAACTCTTCAAGAAGGAACTGCCTGAACTCCTGGCTTCTAATAGGTTCCGTTTTGTTTTCTTGGTTCCTGTTACGACTCTTCACAGCCTCTTTCTGGCATCTTTTAAAGTCTCTTTTTTCAGGCAATAAGGTCTCTAATTTCCTATTTTAAGCCACTTGCGTAGTTCTGGCGTGAAAATGAGGGAGTTAGAAGAAAAAAAAATCAGTTTTGAGAAAATCTACTTCGAACTTTAACTGAAATTTTTCATTCCATACAAATTGTATGAGAGCCAAAAAATAAAAACAAGCCAGTTTTCTAACAATCATGTTATTTCGTCTATTGAGCGGATAAGTCACTTGAAAATATCTTTAAAACGCTTGGAAACAGAAGAATTTTCTCACCTCAAAACCGACCAAAATGTCACTTACACCCCTTTGCGTTTGAGCCCTTTGAATACGGCAACTTGAAATTTCCAGTCTAGGATTCCATAGGGTTAAAATTTTTCTTAGCTTCAATGTGCACAACATATTTTCCAACGTTTGTCCTACCCATGGTTTCGAACGTGGACGCGCCTCTGAGTGGAACGGAAGCATCTCCCTCAGTATATCACCGAAATTGTAAGTAGATTCTATATGTAAGGAATAATTATACAGGTCGGACTCGATTATCCGGAGTATTGATTTTTATTTCACTCTGGATAATCGAATCACTAAGAAAATAATTGAAATCTTCGATAAAAGAACTCAAAAATTAACATTTTTCGTTGTTTTATTTATATGGTGCGGTGTCGTAGCCAGAAGTTATTTCTAGGAACAGTAGGGGTTTTTACAAGAAAAAAAATGTTTTGGTTAGCATACACAAAAAAACACTTTTTCAAACCCAAATACGTTAAAAACTGCAAAACCATTCATTTTGTATATTGCAATAACAAATTTTCTCAGATTTATGCACAAAAATTGAAAAACAAGAACATTAAAAAACAAATTCCGGATAATCGAGTCACCGGATAATCGAGTCCGACATGTACTAATAAATATAATTAGCTTTATAGCTGATCAAAGACCACATAATTGTGTTTTTCTGCTGTAAAAATCGGTGCGACACTCAACGCCTCCCGCAACATAGAGACAACGAAAATAAACGTTACATAATCCAGGAAATAAGAGTTTGAGTCCTCAAAGAAACTGACCAGATCTTTTTCTTCTTTCTGGCGTTACGTCCCCACTGGGACAGAGTCTGCTTCTCAGCTTAGTGTTCTTATGAGCACTTCCACAGTTATTAACTGAGAGCTTACTATGCCAATGACCATTTTGCATGTGTATATCGTGTGGCAGGTACGAAGATACTCTATGCCCTGGGAAGTCGAGAAAATTTCCAACCCGAAAAGATCCTCGACCGTTGGGATTTGAACCCACAACCCTCAGCTTGGTCTTGCTGAATAGCTGCGCGTTTACCGCTACGGCTATCTGGGCCCCCAATCTGACCAGATACTTCTCGTAAAATAAGTACCGTCAAACGGGGCTTCTTTTGACATTATTTCCACATTCTTCAACTTTGAGAATTTTTAGCTCTGAGAATAATGGATGGATTTCGATAATTCTTGTAAATATTTAAGTTGTGTATGTACGTAACCAATGTGCAAAATATGAGGTAAATCCATAAGAAATGAAAAAGTTGCTTGGTTAGCGAAAAAAATGTGTCCTTCAAGACAAAAAAGGGGCTACTTTGGACACTTTAAGAAATTAATATGTTTTGATGGTAAAATTATTTTTCAGCATAAATTTCAAACTGATGCTTTAAATTATCGTAACATCACAATGTTTTCGAATGTTTTTCAGTGATAAATCAAATTTAGAAAATGGTAAAACTCGAAAAAACTACACATATCTATACAATACTTTCAGAAAACCATGCTTTTCATAATTTTAGTTTACATGATGATATTTCAACTTGACTTCCTTTTAAAGGTCAGCTAATATTGCTAGATTGTTCAAGTTGGTGCAAACGAATGGTGTAACTACCAAGTAAATAATAGATTTGTACAGAAACATTCGTTCTGATTCTAAATGTTATTAGAACGATATGTAGAAAAATCTAATTAACTCCAGTACTTAAAAGTAATTTTAATTCAAAGTGCAATCAATGAAGCTTTAAGAATAATGATTCACAAGATCATAAACAATTTAAAGTTTGTTTTTGTTAGACGCATTTGGTTCTCAATTGTTTTGAGATGGGTACGAATAGTTTATTTTTAGCTGTTAAAGGATGCCAGTGCTTTGTATAGCAGATTCAGATTATAAATGACCAAACAATATTTTTTTAATGATTATGTTGTGAGTTTACTATATGTAAGAATTGAATTTTATATGTTTTATAATTAATCACTTTACTTAATCCTTTGTTTATGTTTCATTGTGTTGTAAAACAAAGAAACCAACATTTGTGATAAAATAAGAGTCGTAAAATTAAGACATCTGATCATTTATTTTTATAAAACAACAACATTTAACATAACACTATCACAAATTTCTTTGAAACTTGCGATTCGATAGTTTTGTGAAGGTCCCAACAACTTTCCACGATATGTGGAAAATTCAAACAATGTTAACATAGCAAATGTTTTGCAGCTTATGAATATTTGTTTGGACTTTCTTGATATATTTTATTGTTTTTCCCTGTTATTGTTGATGTTGTTCCAAAAAATATTCAAGCCTGATTGTAGAGCATATATTGCGTAATAAAAGTGCTGAAAACACAAAATGGCTCAGATTAATATATATGCTGGAAATAAATGAAAAACGTTTGTGTCCAAAGTAGCCCCCGGAATCAAAAGTAGCCCCGTCTGACGGTATAATATTTGTTTTTGGGAATTCCTCGTGACATTATGACAAATATCAAATATATAAAATGACAAAGTTGTCTATCTGCCAGTAACGCTCTGGAATGTTTCACCGAAATGCATCATTGAGCACTACGCCATTGATTTTGAAGCACTACAACAATATACTTTCATGATAGAATACTACAACAACTATTCTGTAGAATATTCGAGAATTTAGATAACATACTTCTATCCGATTCGTAGATTGTTCTGGAACTGTCCTTCCATCAGAAGAAACACTACAACAGCATTAAAAGCTGTAATAATTGAGATTAGAACCTAACTACAGCATTGTCCATTATCATAAACTTCTTGACATGCATCTTCACTGATGTTCTCAGAGCACTTCTATAGCTATTGATAAAGAAGTTCTGGCTGATGTGCCATTTTGCTTTCGAACATGTACATTATGAATCGTGGTTTTAGCTTTAAAATTCGTTGGAACGTGGCTACCACGATGAATAAGCTAGTTGCTGTATATTTTTCGTGATTTTCTCCAACAATTTCTCTAGAGATTAATTTAGGTATTACTTAGATGTTACTCTAAAGATTTCCTCATGAGTACATTTTAATGATTCATTTATGAACTTTCTACCATTCATACCATTATGAACATTACCATATAGATAAATGTATAGATACCTACAAGAAATCAATCTGAATTTTGCTAAGGGTAATCACAGTATGATCTGAATTTCCATAAGGATATTTAAAGATTATTTCCGAAATTGTCAATGAAGTCCTAAGTCCCCCAGAACTTACCCAGCAATTCTTCTGTCGATTGCCCCTAGACATTCTCCTAGATTATAGTTAAGAACATTTTTAAGAATCAACAAGTAAATTCCTTCCAAATTTTCCGTCCAGAATTTCTTCAAGATTTAAACAATTTGTTTTGCTCTGAAGGTACTTTGAGAATTACTTCAGGAATTCATCCTAATGGAAGTATGCACTTTAACAGAAAGAAATCGCCTATCTCGATGCGTGGGAAATTTCTTGCAAGTAATGCTCAAGAAAAGCATTTCTCGATTACTTTTCAAATCGACGTAAGTAACTTTCATATGGTTTCGGAAAATTAATTCAGAAGAATCACAACCTGTCTTTAAAACTGGTTTAAAATTAATCAACTTTTTAATTTTTTTTCACCGTGTACATCGCTTAAATTTTGCCATACATTAAGCTCGCGTTCAAAAACTAGGGAGTTCCTGTTATTCGCACAAAAAAATATTACAAAATGATAAGCCGATTTATTCAGTTACTTCGACGTTTTCTACCAGTGTAAAATCGGCTCAAGTAGTGTTTTGTTTTGATTCGTGGTTAAGTCACTTTGTCTCTCCATACAGCGGGGCGGCGAAAGTAGTGTTAGGTTGCGAAAGTTGAGAATCTTACTTTCGTCGTTTTGTAAATCCGGAAATTAAACGTTTTCAAAGTGAAAAATCGAGTTGGTTCAGAGCGCAACGTGCAGAATTTCGTCTGCGAAACACGTAGAATCGATAAAGTAAGTTTGTATACTTTTTGACTTGAGTCTATTAGAATAAGTTTTCGAGATTTATCTTTGATCGCAGTACGCAGTTGAAAAAAATGTCAATTCAAATGGAACTCACTGAAAAAATTTCTTGAGCATTTCTTCCGCCAAAATTTTTACTTTTCTTGGGCATACCTAGCTGAAGATCCTTCATGAATTTGTCCCAAATTCTTTCCCAAATTTCCCAAAGTTTTATAGATTTTTTCCAGAAATGTCTCCAGAGAAACGAAAAGAATTATTTCTAGGAAGGTCTTAAAGGGGTTGCTAAGGTAATTAACAAAATCTATCAAGTCCTGCAAGATCTTCTGTAAGAATTGTTTGCAAACATTGGACGGAGTCCATAAGGAAATTTAGTAGGCATATTCAGAATTACTGTAATAATTGCTGTAGTATCAACTGTGTAAACCTTAAATGTAAACCCATGAGGATTTTTCTTAAGAAATTACTCGAGAAATGTTTGGAAAAACTGCAGGAGTAAGTATTGGATGACATGCTGGAGAAACTCCTATTAATAATACAGGGACACTTCAAGAAGTCGAATTTATTGAGGAATTCCTGTGCAATTGATGGAAATACCCGTTCATGAGTACTCGAGTGAATCTATATGAAAATACCTGTAAGAATAACTGGAAAACTTCCTAAACTCACTTCTTCAAAAACGCTGGAAACAGCTTGTGGATTTTTCTTGAAAGAGCTCCTGAAGAATCTTTGAAAGATCTCTACGGTGGAGAATTCGGTAAGGTAATAAGTGGAAACTTATTGGTAGGATTTTTGGGAAAGCCTATGGAAATTTTTTCAGAGTAACTCTGTGGAAAATCGTTGAAGTCTCACGGGTTTCTGGGTCAAATTCTGGAAAAATCCTCTGGAGAACTTGTGCGAATGGAGGAGGGATCTCACAGTAATTTCAGAAGGAGTCCCAGAAAGTACTTCAGGAAAATCTGTGGAACAATCACGTAACAGTGAAGCTTCTAAAATTTTGCACTTTGCAGACTTAGAGATTTTGTATAGATACATTTTAGAAAATTGCATTAGCAGCATCTTTTTGTAATGGAAATTCATGAACTTCCTAGGCATGCCTGACGATATACGAATGCAAAAATGGCAACTTTGGCGAAGAAAGCCCTCATTAATAACTGTGGAAGTGCCCATAGAGCACTATGCTGAAAAAAAAAGGCTCTGTGCTAGTGAGGACGTAATACCAAGAGGAATAAGTCTCTCAAAAGAGACCTAAGTGTTAAAATATAGGAACTTTAAAGACCAAACCCGAGAAAACAAAAATGAATCAACGAAACCAGGAATATAAGCTTTACAATGATTTATCTGATAATTCAGCCAGACATTTCATTAACTATGTGTTAAGAGCTTTTCATTGAATTCCTAACGAACTTTACCTTACGAAAAGTATCACTGTATATATTTTGTCATAATTTTCTCCAGAAGTATCATCAGATATCAACTCAGGTGCTTGCCCAGAGTTTCCTTCAGGTATTATTCCGAAATTTATTCCGAAGTTCGAGTTTCAAGGATATTCTCAAAAATACTTCACAAATGTCATTAGAAATTTTTAGAAGAAATTTCTCAAGAAGTCCCAAGTCATCCAAGAGCTCATCTTAAATAGATTTTTTTCATCTGTAACCTTCATCTGAAACTCCTCCAAGATTGTCGTTCAGGTCATCTTCAAGAACCCAAACAGTACTTTCTGCAGAGCTGCCTGCAGGGATTTCTTAGAATTTCCTCCAAAAAATGTTTTCTGATTCATTTATGATTCCAATAAGAAATTCCTCTGAGCCTGCTTTCAGATACACTCAAGAGATTCCTTAAATTTCCATTCAGAAAATTCTCAAAGAATTCCTCTAAGCCAGTATCGAAAGTCCTAAAAGTATTTATCCAAACATAGGACGGGGTCCCTGAAGAATTTGTGAACGAATAATGGAAGGAATAACTGTAATAATTGCTGTAACATTAGAAATGAACTTTTGAAGAATCTAAGGAGATGTCAGTAACGATTCCCTAACCTCAAATCTCCCTGTTCTACGAAAAGAAATTCATAAATTTAGTCAACAAATACGCATCTACTGAATATAAAACGGTTTAAATAGTTGATTTCAATCATTGTTTTTTTTTTTTTCATTTCAAATATCAACTTTCAGTGTCATAGAATATGTAAAAAGTGAGTTTACAAGTCGCCTTTGAGAGATGTTACAAATATCCTTGTAGGGTTTTTGGAATAAACCTTTGTGGATGTTCTTGGTAGTACTCCTGTAGGTTGGAAGAATCGATGGAGGAGTCTGAAGAAAAAATCTGTACGAAGGAAACTCTGGTTCGATTCCCGGGAAAATTTTAAAAATTAATCACAGTGGAAATAGTAGCGTTTGAGTGCTTAAGAATTTTCTAGAGCAAATCTCATGAAAAAAATCGTTATTAGAATTTATAGACGAAACCTGTGAAAATTTGTGAAGAAAACTCTAGAGAAATGTTTGTAAATGGATCCTGGAAAAGTCTTTATGATATTCCATAAGAAAATCTTTGAAAAATCATTCCCCATTCCTTGAGAAATTTGTGAAGAAGCATTTACTGAAGACTAGTAAATAGACATCTCTTCTTAGACTTGCATAAAAATATGACCAAGTATCTAAAAGAGACCTGCTACCAGCCCTGCGACCTTCACCGGATTCCAGCAAAACGCGACAGTTTCCTATCTTTATACACTGAAAACATTCTACAAGTTCAAATAACGTTTTTACATGTGAATTTTCACTAATTGTGAAACATGTCAATCGATGATGTAAAATCAGTCATTCTGGCAAATGGTTTTCCAAAAAAGAACATGTCAATCAAAATGTTAAGAGCTGGACAGAAAAATGAGGTCTTGTCATGATAGGCGAACTACTTCTACTAGTGATGGATATCGGAATGGTCAAACACGTTAGAATCATGTGTAAAAAGACTTTTCTATCGAACCAAAGTCAATCTTTAACAGAGTTACATGTTTTACACGTTATTTCACCTTGCCAATCGACGCGACAGTTTTACGTTGAAAATAATGTGGGTTCGAACGTGTGGATATATTCGGTGTTCGATTTGGAAGAAACCTTGTATAGCTTATAGCTTATGAGGTGCTCTAGGAAATACTTGGCGTATGAACAGTTCTAATCATGTTCTGAAACGAGCACTGCAAGTCCTCATTTACCTAACAGAATGGATTATGATTCTAAAGGCTTACTTGATCAGGAATTTTCCACGGCTCTTAGAATTTTAAATCCTTCGGGAATACCAAGCGGGCGAATGCTGTCGTCGCGGATCGTAGTTAGCGGCGGTGGCGTTACCAGTCAAAGTAACCCAACAACAGCGACGGCGATGTATTTCAAATGCAAACCCAAACAAAGAAACAGCAAATTTGAATAACAAAAACCCGCTGATCCTTAGTCGCTGATGGATGATGAATGCGGAATGGAATATTCATCGGATGTTTTCAGCTTTAAAATTCTTGAATTTTGAAACGAATTGGAACAACAGTCGGTCGGTTCGGTCGGTCGTACTTACGCCCCAGAAGAGATTGGCCTGCTCGCTGTTCGAAGCGGCTCTCAGTAGGCTGCTTCTCGTTGATTCTATCCGTGATCCACTTTCAATCGGCGCGGCAGAGTAAAATATAACTTGATCAACAATAGCCGCTCTAATGGATTCTTGATCTTCCTCACACAGTGTTTACACTAGTAATTGCACGCGGTCTCCGCATCATCGGTAACGAATTAATTTCATTGCCCGCAATTACCGCACCACTCGTCGTATCTTCTTCAAATTCGCATCTGGTTGCAATCTTCTTCTTGCACCACACTCTTCTCGGACCCTTGTAGGCGCGCGGATTCGCCAAACCAATTTGGCAAATACAATTCCTAATTTTATAAACGCTCTCTCCCTCTTATTCGCACTTTTCTCGCCTACTCCGTTTTTATTTTTTGATGATCGCGCACAGCGCACTCTTCTCCCGTCACGTCATACGCCTCCTTTGATTATCATGAGGGGGGAGGTGGGCAACAGAACGCGTGCGGTTGTTTGTTGCTGCAGTTGCGCACTACCACTACACGCGACGTCTACTAAGCACCGCCGCACACAGAGCACAGCGAATAATAACCACACAAAACTCTTCTCCACCGCCGCCTACTCTGATCGGCAACGTGTGCGCGCATATAAATGTATGTGCAACAAAATAAAAAGCGCGAGTAAGATTTTTATGAATGAATCAAACTTGCTTCGCCCTTTTCCTCTTCTTCCGACTGTTTCGTCGCCGCCTGCCTCCTCTGATCACACACCTTGCTTCTCCTTCAACGGTGTTGTGTACTTCGCTTGTTCAGCTTGATTTTTTCTTTAGTTGTATCCACACCCGGCTTCGTCTTCTTCTTCGCAGCGGACTTCACTTCACCCGTCACTTGGTCGCGATCATCGTTCGTAACAACGACTTGACTGTCTCTGTTCTTTTTTTTTTTTTTGCTTTCTCGGTATCAGTCTTCGTGTGTTTCTTCTTTGAACCGAGTCCGAGTCAAAACTTCGTTGGACGCAAAAAAAACCGACAAAATCAAAATAATTTCCTTTTCTTCTATATACGGTCCTACAAGCAGACGTAACTCAAATCGAAAAGTGTCGCCTCCGCGAAATACGATACACTCACTCTCGTTCTCGTCCGCACTTTCCTCCTTAAACGTTCCTCCACTTTTTGACAAGATTTTGAAAAAAAACTTTACACTACTTCATCACTTGTGCCCGAACTGTATGCCTTTAGCTGCCCAATGCAGTTCATTGAAACTGAGGGGCCCTTATCAAAGCCACTGGTCACTGATAAGAGGCGCGCGATTGCTTGCTTTTGCCTCGGCGCTCTTCTTGTATTATTGCGCTCGTCATACAATGAGAAACACTCCCGTAATCGTCGTCGCACCTCAGTAGGCTGCGTTTCGCGACGCGCAACAACTGTCAAAACACACACCCCCGATCAAAGTAGTCCTTTGCTTGTGCAAAAAACCTCCTCCCGTTTCTATCTGCCAAGAAGGGGAAACAAGCACTTCTTGGATCGTCCTCCCGAAAATGCTTCTACTCAGAACGACTCCTCAACACAGACTACTGTGTGCGACGATGTAAAGCCTGTCTGTTTCGGAATGTGTAGGTTCCTATCCTACACAGCACAGCAGGTCGCGCCGTCGTTTTCATTCATCACCACACGCTCTTTGCTGAATCAACAGAAACAGAACAAGCGCACCCACACACGATCCAATAAGCCGCCGCCGTCGCACAGCAAAAACGGCGATCTAGTCTGAGCAGAGGCTTGAGCCGGCGTCGCCTGATTGATTTTATGAATGAAACTACGCACACATTGATGCGCCGCGACGTCGTTGGATCGCGATCAAGCTCTGATCCCATCCAAGTAGGCTGCTCGGCGATCGTGTTGTGGTTGGCTATCGTCGCTCGCTAGGACCGGTTGCACACATCCACACCGTCTCGCGAAGCCGTCCCATCTCGCGGACGGCCGCCGCTCTTCTCGTGCTTGGATTATGATGGAGATGGAACCAAGTGCGCGAGAGTTGATGGTTTTGGTTCTTCTTGGAAGAATCTCCCAGATCTGAAAGTTTGAACAAACTAAAATATCAAAGGAGACAGCAAACAGAGACGCGTGTGCCGACGATCGCCGATTGTCAGTTTTGGGATGGCCCCCATTTCCGTGAGCCTACTTGGACTTGACAAGAAATGGTAAATACTAGTGATCCTTTATATCTATTACAAAGTGTAACAAAAATGACATTAAATGTAAATAAAATTTTTTGCGTATCTCAAGGATCAAATTATGTTGCCCTGTTAGATTTGAGGTTGCTGAATCTGATGACGTTTTCAGAAATGGTCCAGCACGTAACAATTTTTAGCTACAGGTGAGTTGCATAAAACACTGGTTTTATTGATGTTGACATAAAATTTTAAGTACGATCTTTCAAACTTGTGTTGTGATCTAATCCACCAAGCATTCAAAATAGGGCTTTCTATTTTCATTTCAGATATAATTTGGTTGAAATTGCACGATTAAATTTTGATTCAATCGATTTTTTTTTTCAACATGCTTGCAGTCTCCATACAAATTGTTTCTCTTATATGGCAAAATACAATACTTTCATAAACCATTATTATGAACTTTGTTGATAAGTGTTGTTATACACATGAAGTTTGAATTCTGTAGCAATTTGAGCAAATAAATGGTCAAACAAGCTGACAAACTTGCATGCAAATTGTCTAAAATAGTCAAATTTTGGATTTTTAACAGCCAATATCTCAAAAACTGAACGTGCTATGATATTTTTGAAAACGGCAATGGATTCAGCAACCCTTATCTAAGTAAATAGAGGTGTTTTAGTGCTTGAGACAAAAACGTGTTCTGCAGTGTTATTCTACATTCTTAATTTTTTTTCTATTTACTTCTATTCTGGAATAATGGAAAAGTATTGAATTCGTGTCTAAAATTAATACAATTCCATGTTCGTATATCTATCAACATTCAAATGTTGTATATTTAAAACTAATTTGAATGGTTTATGTGATTGAACGTATTTGACGTTGTTCAGTTGTAGTAGATTACATTTGGATAATCAATAAGTTGAATTATTTGAAACTTAATCTAATTAATGAAAAATTACTACTTAAGCTTTATTCGTTAGCAACAATTTTTTTTAAATATATCTTCGGAATATTGCCAGAAATTTCTTTAACGCACAAGGAATTGCTTCGTGAATTTCGATAATTGGATTTGTTTGGGAATTTCACCAGTAAATTTTTCTAGCATTTCTTCTCGGATTATTACCGTGCACCCCCGCTAGTTTGAACGGTACCTCATGCAAACCACCAGGGTTCAATTTTTAATTTGAACATCTAGTCACCCTTGAACCGTGTTTCTGGTTACCTCTTTCACTATTTTGTTTTGATTCTGCGTTCCGTTCCATTACACTTCCTTCCATTCCATGAGCTAACTGACGTTTGTCCCATTCTTAATCTGAACGATGTGCAAATTAGCGGGGTACAAATTAAAAGTGTTCACATAAATTGTGGTCAAACCACTTGTACCCAGTTCGGCATAAAGTCGTTTGGCATAAGGTCGTTTGGCATAAGGTCGTTTGGCATAAAGCCGTTTGGCATAGTGGCCATTTATCATAATGATTGACTTAGAATGAATATCGGCATTTTTGAAATTTCTACCGAGAGGTATTCTGGAAGAAATGATAGAGATATCTGTAGAAGAATTCCTGGAGAGATCCTGTAGAAGACCCTGAAAGTATTCTAAATAAAAATCCGTGATTTTTTTAATTTCTTTTTTTCTTTGCAATGAAGTGACCCTAAGAAACTCAATCAAATATTTCGCTGGAATTTTTTGATTGATTCCGCGAAATCTTTCAGTAGTAATTTGATCAAATAATTTCTAAGGAATTAACTAAGAACTGTTCTCAGAAATTATTACAGCAATTCTGAATCAGCCAAGAATTCTAGACCAGGCCTGATCAACCTTTTTGAACTGCGGGCCAAACCGCAGAAACAATTTTGTGTCGCGGGTCACACAACGTACTAATATTCGCATGAAATCTGACAAAAATCAAAAAATCAAGTGAATGAAGTAAACTTTCATTTGAAGAAATCAATAAACAGATAATTACCAATAAGCTTTCTGCTGGATATTGTGATTTTTTTTCAAAATTATATAATGCTCCTGTAGCTACAGAATGTTTACCCCAGAAATTTTGGATTATTCGACTTTGTATTATTAGCATGACCCGAAATGTGCTAAATCCTAATCAAGTTTTACGAAAATATTGATCAAAGTGTCCATAATGTTACAAAAACCGTGCCTAGAATTCCTTCAGAATCTCACTCAATAATCTAATAACGATGCTAAAAAGCAGAGTTGCTTGCTGTCACTATAAACGCTTGAAATTTGCTGATTTGTACAGGCCGACTGCGATACAATTCGAATCATTCCTTATCACATCAACATCATGCTGTCTACTCCATCACCAGTGCATTGATGGCGATAGACTATGGATATCACTGATGGGGTCAAGTTTAAGCAATTAAAATGGCAATTTATCGGTACATTTTGATAGTGCTGTGTGTGTTTGGTCACTGAAAAACATTAATAGCGTGGTAATTACCACGTGGTCACTCATTCTGCAGTGATTGTGATCTAGAGTGCGATGTCGCATCACCGCTCTTGGTTGTCAGATCAAAGTGATATTGATGGTTCGGAACTGATATTGATAGTTTTAGTCCATCAGCCATCAGCTGATATGACTGATATTGTGCAACTCTGCTAAAAAGTATTTCAGAAGAAACCTGCTTAAAACTGTATTATAAATTCACTTAAGGTCCTGCCAAGTTTAACATAGCGTTAGATTGTAGTCTTACCCAAGATTTAGAAAATTATGTTATTCGTTAAAAATTCTACCTGAAGTCTATGAAATCTTGGTTAAGATTATGTGAGAATCTTTCCAATTGTTATCCAATTTCCACTTTTATCCGTGAAAGTCGTGGCTAGAATTCTTCTTCATTTTTATAATCCTGTCCAGGGATTCTGCGTGAATAACGCCCAGGTGTTGGTAAATATTATTTCCAAATTCTGTGAGAATATTAGGCTATGATTCAGTGAAATTATGTTTGAAAATATAGCCTTTTGTCCTTAAGTTTTTTTTAGCCTGCATTTTTTTAATGCTGTAGAAAGTCATGGTAGAAATATTGTTGAAACACATATGATTTGATATTTAAAATTTGAATCATTCACAAAAATTAAGCATTTAGAAGATTAAAAAAACTAATCAAATAATTACCAAGCTAAAATATTGCTGAAAATGAAATAGTCTTGGTATTGTCTAACTTCAGGTTGGTAGTAGAATAGTCAACGGGCCAAATATAAGAAGAATCTTCGAACCCCCCGGGCCGCAGTCCTGTGGGACTGAAAATTCCTGTTCACTTGAAAATCGTCAAGTGATTCAGCAATGTTTTGATAGGTTATATCAAGAGTGAAACTTCTTAAGAATATTCCAGGAATGCTCATGGCACTTTGTCTCACAACATATACAGGTTGGCTGTAGATATTTTTAAGTAACTATGCATTGGTTCATTCAGAAATGCCTTAAAGGTTTGCTCCTAATGGTTTGCTAATGGTTAAAAAAGTTTCTTGTAGCAACTATTACAGTTAGTTTCCCAGGAGTTTCACTAAATATATTCTCATTCGTTCTTCTTTCACGAGCCTGAACTTAAGGGGGTCTTGTACAAACATTGTCACACATCATTAGGGTCTTCCATAACCAAGTGATCATATATGAGAGGAGGGTTGGTTCTGGCTAATGACCACGATCCATAAAATTTTAAAATTTGTTGTACTCATTCCAACGTATTTGAATTAGAATCCGCTTGTGATTGTTTCCTTGATTGTCTCTTAAGAAACTAATTTAAGGTTCATTTCTTCAATTTGCAACCGTATCTAACATAGGAAAATACTACACGTCACAGTCGCTGATGGTTATTATTAGAGATTGTCAGCAATGATTTGCA
>NW_018735229.1:0-29768 GCF_002204515.2 Aedes aegypti
TATTAAGATATTCCTGGAAGATATTTTGATAGATTTCATCAAACAATGGATTTTCGGAGTGGATCCTGGGAAAAACGTGGACGTATTCTTGAACAAATCCACATGAAAATGACTAGAACTGGATTAAATCGGGTATAAACTGTGAGGAATTCTTCCTTTTAGGTACGGTTCTCCTTTAACGAATGTTATCGAAACTATGGAATAAATCATTTTTAATTTTCTTGGAAGAACTCCAAAAGAAAGATTCCTAGGGTCTCCTAGGGTATCAGCTGGAGAAATCTATATAAGAATCAATGGAAACATCTTTCGAGGAGATCCTGATACAATCCAGACATTTTTTATAAGAACACTGCGGAAATTTTTGGAAGTAGTACCGTTTTGATTCATATTACGGACAGCTTCTTATTTCGGACACTCTATTTTGTATGGGGAAACATTTCACATGAAATGTTTTCAATTTTTGCCGTTCAGAAACTCACACTTT
Source organism: Aedes aegypti (assembly GCF_002204515.2). Classification (NCBI taxonomy): domain Eukaryota; kingdom Metazoa; phylum Arthropoda; class Insecta; order Diptera; family Culicidae; genus Aedes; species Aedes aegypti. The sequence continues at coordinate 485 of NW_018735229.1, forward strand.
CGAAGGCTCATTTTAATCAAAATTTTCTATAGATATCTATAAAATGTATAATACTCGACTACCTTAAGACGCCCTCTTTAGTGGTTGTCAACTTCAAATAATGATTTTATTGTCTTTTTATGATTTTCATGAGCTGTCCCGGAATTTGAATCAAAGTGCCCGGAATATGGAGCAAGAGTAATGAAGCGCCCGGTATAAGAATCATGAAACAGTGTCCACACATTTCTATTTATTTGAAATTAATTCATGCATCAAGAAACAAAATCTTCATCCACCCATTCGAAAGTTTAAGTGTTTTGAAGGCTCGATAGCGCCGAAGAATCATACAGATTAATTTAATTTATATGCTTCCTGATGGGTTATACTTCATTGAGGCCTTAAGTGTCCGTAATATGAAATCAAAACGGTACCATATTGGGAGTTTTCAAGGATTATCTTGTAGCAAATTCTGAAGAAATTTCTATAAGCATTCTCAAAACTAGTGGAGGAAATGATCGACCGTGTTCCTGGGCGAATTGGTGGAGGAAGTCTCTGAAGGTATCCCCTAGAAAATATTTCTAGTTAGAAATCTGTGGATATGAGAATCATTAAAACTTTTCCTCGAGATATTTGAGAAGACATTTCTGAAGAACCTGTGGAATAGTAACGTAAAAGCTTTTTGAGACTCTAGGCACATAAATATTCGGAGTTTTTGAAACTTGCGTTAAAATAGAGATCAAGTCTCAACAAAGAAATTTCCTTGCAACCAGCCCTGCTACAACCCCCAGCAATCCCAACTTACCTCTTCGACCTGTAGTTTTTCATTCAACAACTGTCCCTTGGTCATCAGTTCACGTTTGGAGCATTTGCATGTTCTCGTTCAATTGGGTGAGAGTGGCGGCGCTTTCCTGCGCAAGCGGCATGCTTCTCGGAGAGTTGCAAATACTTAGCCTGCAGCTGTTGGAACTGGTGGGAGAGCGTTTGCTTTTCGGCAGCAAACTTTTCCGAAACGAGCTGGATCTGCTGGGTAAGGTTTTGAACTTCCAAGCGCTTAACGTTCAACTCTTCGGTGAAACTTTTCAGGGCCGCGCCATTGTGAGTTTTCTCGTTGTTCAACTCTTGGCGGAGTTCCTTCAACTTGGCATGCAATCCGGAAGCAGCATTCTGTTCTTCGAGCAATTGGTTTTCCTTTTCTTGCAACTGTTTCTTCAATTTCTGCAGCGGATCGGATGGATCGTTCCACTCGGACGGATCTTTAGTCAACGTGTCTTGCTGTTTGTTCAGCAGAAAGTCAATCAAGATTTGGATGTCATTACGAGGAAGGTCCGCTTTGCCAAGAATTCGAACCAACGATTGCACATTGGCAGCGTCCTGGACCTCAGCAGACAACTGTTGCGTGATGAGTTCATTTTTCTTTTTCTTATTGGACTTTTCCTTGTTGGATTGAACGTTGGCTGTTGCTGGTTTGGGTTCACTTACAACGGGAGCAACGGTAGCGACAGGGGCCACGACAGGAACAATGGGAATCTCTTCGACTGCACTGCCCTTCGGCGATGGCTTGACATGGTCCTTATTCTTGTTCTTGCGCTGCTCCTTGGGTGCCGGCTTGGCTCTGGATTCTTCCTCTTTCTGTATAGAATTAAAATGGAGAAATTAGGATTGTATCAAATTGATCAGATAACATGTTTGACTACGTACATGCTGGCGGGGCAATCTCGAGGGCGTCTTTGGATGAATCTCTTCAAAATGATTGATCTCTTGAGCTGGTTCTTGCTTGACGAGAACGGGTTCCGTTTTGTTTAGAAGAATTCCTCCCTTTTGTTTGTTCTTTTTGCCTTGGTTTGGCTTGTCTTTTTTCTAGAAATAAACAGAAGAAATGTTTGTTTTTTTTTTCATTGTACTAAAGAATTATTTACTTAAAATATAAGTACTTAATAATTATTCCGCAAACATTAAATAAACGATAATGCAGCTCACAACTAAGGGTTCATGCTCGAAGAGCGACAAGACTTATTAAAGATTTGAGGTTGTGCATACACCACTGGAAATAGCTCTCAAGGATTGCAAGGGGTAAGGATTTGTTGAAGCATCTAGAGTAAAGCAACCATTGGATTCCATAGGAACGATTGGTTGGACAGGGAGTGTCAAGTCGCAATTTATCGTGTTAAGGGAGTTGATTGAAAGGTGGAAGAGCACTACCACGAACACCTGAATGGCATGACAGAAGTCATAACAGCATCGTTACGGTGAAAAAGGGCGATGTGCCGTCACCCACGTTAAGTTATCGAACAAGCAAAGTGAAACAACTTAAGGTAAAAGATAAACCGAAAATAAGCTTTCAATTTAAAAACGTAACGAATCTGGAAAATCAGATTCAGGTCACTCAATAGTATTCATAATTCGATCATTTTTTTATCGTCACCTCAAGAACAATAAGGTCAAAATGTATAGACAAACTTTGTTTATGAAGTCGAAAGAGACTAATATTTTATTTGACCTAAGAGTAAGGTAAGAAAGGTGGTACTGGCATGGAAATTATTAGGGTTGCAATGCTAGTAAATGGACCCCTTAGTAGCTGAAATTCATTCGCGACGCTTTTTCCGCAATGATATCTCAGACCGGTATACGTTTTGTGGAGTCCTAACAACAAATTCAATGTTCTTTACTTCATAGTACGCCTATAGAGCATACAAAATCATTCGATTTTTCCAGCGAAATATACATTTTTAAAAACTGTTGTCCGAATGCCTATTATGGACCCTCCTGGGGTTCATAATAGGATTGTTTACAAATTTGACGTTTTCGTATTATGGACCCTCCATTTGATTCCCATGTAATCCGGCTTGCTGCCGACGTGCCCTATTGCGCCTAACCAAATAATTTTGCCTGAAACTGCTGACTTACAATGCAATCGAAGTTCCCCCGGTGGATTTTCATAGGAAATAAGGTTGGTTTGAGTGTTTGTTTTTTTTGTTTTTCTTTAGGGGGTTCCATAATACGCAAAGGGTCCATAACCGGCATTGACTCCCTAGATGGGTTTCGGATAAGTTGGCAATTTGTTAAATAATAAAACACGTTATAAAGTATTGTATTATTTCCAAAATAATACAATACTTTATAAACGTGTTTTATTATTTAACAAGTTGCCAACTTATCCGAACCCCATCTAGGGAGTCAATGCCGGTAGAATGGGTTCGGATAAGTTGGCAACTTGTTAAATAATAAAACACGTTATCTGGGGGCCCAGATAGCCGTAGCGGTAAACGCGCAGCTATTCAGCAAGACCAAGCTGAGGGTCGTGGGTTCGAATCCCACCGGTCCGAGGATCTTTTCGGTTGGAAATTTTCTCGACTTCCCAGGGCATAGAGTATCTTCGTACCTGCCACACGATATACACATGCAAAATGGTCATTGGCATAGTAAGCTCTCAGTTAATAACTGTGGAAGTGCTCATAAGAACACTAAGCCTGAGAAGCAGGCTTTGTCCCAGTGGGACGTAACGCCAGGAAGAAGAAGAATTATCTCCAAAAAAAAAAAACGATCGAGATTTATCACAATCACTTATTGAACAATGCGTATTGGGTCGAGGATCTTTTTGCCGTTGAAGTTGTTTTCGCAAGCAGTTGCGTTACGAAAATCTCAAAATGATATGGATCATGCTTGAGATTTTCACGCTTGATTTGTAGCTCACACAGCGCAAACAGCCAAAACATCATGTATGAGACGTATGCACAGCACTTATCGTTTGTTATTCTACTAGACATATAACAAACTTTGTAATGTGAACAACAACTTTGGGTTTTAACAGATTTTCGATGAGTTATGATTGAATCATTTTTTTAAGGCCTGAGCGCAAACAAATTATTTTCCACCAATATCTCATGCGTGAGTTTCGAATAAGTTTGCTCTCGCGGGAGAACTCAATGATTAAAATTTGAGTTTGAGTCTACCAATACTACTTCTAAGGGCCACAAAAATATCCTCGATATGCAATGCAACAGTGGCAAAGAAAGCTCTGCTTTGGTGTTCATATAACATAACGCTATGAAGCAGACTCTGTCCCAGTTTGCTACGTAATGCCAGAAAAGAAGAGCACCTAATAAGTTTCTAAAATGGAATCGTGGTATGTGGCAATCGCAACATTGATCCACAATCATTTTCAAATTTTCTTTATCTTCTTACCTTATGTTGAGAATCGGTCAGCGCAAATGCCTCGGTCTCCACATATTCCACACTGGCGTTAGTCTTCTTGCTAGCATAGGTCAACGGGTTGATCTCCTCTTCCATTTGACTCTCGGAAGAGTTCGAATCGCTTTCCGCTTCAGCCGCGTCGGATTCCTTCACAGCCGCAGCGCTCTTTTGCTTCTGCTGTTGGCGGTTTCTTGTTCACTTTCTTGCCCTTCTTGTGCGCGTTGTCCTTACCGGTGGAAGCGGCCTTGGCCGTTCCGGCTGTACCCAGAATCTTTTCGCGCATCTCACGCTTCTCCTTCAGTTCCTCTTCAAACGATTTGCCCGACAGAGGCTTGAGCAGGAAGAAATGCAGTCCCAAAAGCGAGACCAGGGTCCCAACGAGGATTACGACAAAGATAGACAGATCCATATTTGCATGATTCGGTTCACGGACAACGGGTAATAGACTATTCCGGTCGAGGGAATGAAGGACACTAACCACACGAACACAAAATACGAAATGGCCTAAGCACTATGAACACGGTTTGCCGATGCCAGTCACTGCAAAGAGATAGAAAGAGAAATAATTGATTAACTTTTATTTTTTAATTTGAATGATAACTTGTTACACAATTGAGCGAACATCAACATGGCCCGGAAAGAAACGCGAAATTATTTGCAATCAAATAGGAAAAAGCCGATGTGGGGTGCGTTTAAGGCGGTAGAAGAGGAATCGTTAGTAGCGGTGGTTTGATGGACATCCCAGTCGTTCGCCACTGATCAAACCAACTCTCGATCGCGAATTTTATTCATCAGTGTTTGAACCGAGATTTGGATCATTAGGCCCATTACATAATTTAAAACAACACCCGAAGTGACTGAATCAATTTTTGTTACGGAGAGATTTCGAAAAGCGTAATATGTGTGTTATTTACTGCTTTCAAAAGTTTAAAAAAAAAACACAGAAAGTTAGACTGCGCCGTTTGTTCCTTCATGGAACATTAACAATAATTGTCTTATATAATAAAATAAACCAAATAGAGAACAATCGTAGAGTAGAAGATACGAAACATGGCATACTCCAAGAGTAATGTTATAATAAGTATCTTTAGAGAATCTTAGCAGACTATTTTCAGAGCACACTGTTAAGGAATGCTTTGGAGATTCCTTGCGACTTAACGATTTTTATTTTAAATAAGTCATGCAGCAGGGAGTTATTTAACAATATTTCGCCAGGAATTTCTTTACAAACTAATTGTGTCATTTGCACAAAATTTCATCCAGTTATTACCCCCAAGATTTGTCCAGGAATTCATCCATTCTATCACGGATTTATCTTCTTCTTGGCATTACTGGGACACACTGAAACAGATCCTACTTCTCAGTTTAGTGTATTTATGAGCACTTCCACTTTTATTAACTGATTTAAGAGATTTTTCACCTTTATTAACATAATTTGTTATTCGAAGTCCTAGAACTTTGGTGTCTTCGGCAAACTTTCTTATTTTTACACGTTCTAAACTCTAGGACGTGAAATAAAAAAGTTTTCATCGCAGCGCCACCTATGCGTGAAAAGAAGTTTTTCCAAATTTCCAAAGCAGTTTTTCAGTGTTCTTCAGGATTTCCTTCAAAATCATTGTTCAGATGATACTTTAGGGAGTTATCCCAAAGATTTCTCCTGAGCTTCCTTCAAAAAAATCTACTAGAATAATTCATGCTTTATTTATGATCTCACCCTAAAGGAATTTTAATAGATGTTTTCTTCTCTGGAAGAATTCTTGTAGAAATCCAATGAAAACCAGTGCCGGTACCAATGGTTGTAATGGACTATGGAATAAAACGTATACTTTTGAGCTTGAGCGGAGGTCGTCCGTGGTTGCTACTCCAGTATCAGCTGCACTTACACAAGGAACCAATCAGATGAATGTTTGGGACTAACAGACACCCCCAGTGTATATGTGCTGGTGATCTTCTATGCTTAGGCAACAATGGCGCCTCCAACGTCCGAATGCAACCAATCAGGGGAAGGGGGAGAAATTGATGCAGCATTGTAATTATTTCATATTAGAACATTTCAACAACATTAAGGCCACGTGCATGATGGAGTATGGTCAGAGCATGAATTTAGGCAATTTTGCGCTCATTAGTATTGTGCACTTTGAAAGATTATAGGCAGTGTTCATTTAATAAGTAACGCTAAAATTTGGTAGTTTTCGACCCCTTGCCCCCAACCGTAACTCTTTTTGTATGAAAAATTTCAAATTTTTGTATGAACCATAACGCTTGAGGCCTACTCTCCCCACTCCCTAGAGTGTTACGTAATTTGTAGATGGGGTCATACATAGGTTTTCGCTTTCAAATTTCGTTTGAAACGTGGTTAGCCACGTAGGGTAAGTTAGTTAGACCATAAAAATTACATGCGCTATTTTGTATGGATAGATCGTCCCTAGTTTTAGTCCAATTGCCAAATTTCAGCTTTTTATCTTATCAAAAAAGTCATATGAATAATTCAGCTGTCGCTAGAATTTAGCTCACTTGCATCATTAGTGGCCGTCGTGTTGCAGTAGTCTAGTGGATCAAATGAGGGAAGCAGTTTTCTAAAATAAAAGTATCAAAATGAAGAAATGTCACAAAGATGATTTTTAGACTCCATTCGAAAGATTTTAGTTGCTGCTCCGAGGAAAAAAATATTATGTAAAAATCAATTATTTTGTTTGAAATTCCTTGAATCATTGCCGAACGGCTATTACTGAACCTCTAGCGCGACTACTGGAGTATGTGTCCTAATAGTGGCTTAGGCGATTGTATGCTCAAAACAAAATTGGATCTCTCTTTTTATATTTTTTCCTTATAGTAGAGGTTGAAATCTTAGGATTGACACCGAAAGATCTCTTTTAGAATTTTCCGTTATTATGTCATGATTTTTTTGCTTAGATAATCCACTATTGGCACCGGCACAAATTGCTGGAGAAATCACTTGAGACTTGGATTTCTAGAGAAGATCCCTACGTGTGTCCCAGAATGTATTTCTTGGGGAAACTCTGACACTGAAAAAAATATGGCTTTTCCTCGAAGCATCTGTGAAGGGGTTCTGCAGAACCGGTAGAAGAGCTATAAATGAATTTTTGTATTTTCTAGGATTACATCAGGATTATTTTTAAGGAATCTTCGATATTTTTTTAGCAGAAATTCTTGTTTTGATCAGATAACCAAGAAATTGGTCCATTATTGTATAATAGACTCTTTGAGAATTTCTTCATGAACCAACACAGCAATTTTCGTGGAATTTTCTTTAAAAAAAGATTCTGAAGGGTTCCATGGCGCAATATATGGGAGGAAGCGTTCAAAAAGCTTTACCAGAAAAAAAGCTTTGAAGTTCTTTGAGAATTCCTCGGATAATATCTGGAAGTTTAATCAATCGATTCCGAAGCATTATTCAATCAAGAGATTGAAACCGATAACTTGTCCCGCCGAGAAGGTGCACAAAAGCGAGATTTCCAAAAATGTTGTACAAAATACAAAGGCGCGACTACAGAAGTGGTAATACCAAAAAATCATGATAATCATTTAAACGCGGTTGAGAGATTAGTAAAAATTGTCTTTTTTGTTGAAATTTGTTTAAAATGCCAAAATATTATATGACAATTTCTTCGGGAAATTAAAAAAAAAACTGATGTAACAAAAAACATCTTGTTATTAAGAGACTTTAGAGTGGAAGGAGAGTTTTTGAAGAGTTGCATTAAAATCATTTGTGATCAAGTCTCTAAAATAAGACCTGCTAACACCCTAGTCTACATTGGTGAACGAGATAAAAGGGCAGTGCATGCCAGTGTTTATACAGACTGGTCAATGTTGACATGCTGTAGCTTTATTTTGTAATAATCTGAAGTTTCCAACATAGAACTACAAACAATCTTCATTTTGTAATAGGCAACATTTCGATTTTCTTCAAATATCTGCCTCACTTTCAGACAGTGACTGAGAAAAAATATATGTTTGTGATCAGAAAATTAAAGATATTTGTAGTTCTGTGGACAAGTTGTCCTCTAATGAAATAAAACTAGAGAGTGTTAGGTTGACATTGGTGTGAAATTTGACATACGTTGCTATTATTCCGAACAGCAATGTATATTTCTTTATCTGAGAAACCAGCATCCGGAAGTTCACTCCAGGCTATTCTTATCATTGATCTCACTACGCGTGTTAAAAACTAAGTCATGGCAAAAATACCATCGCATGACACAGAGCGGTACATATTCAAATATGTGCTTAAAATTAGTCAGCAACACGTTTCTCTGGAGCATGTGAATAAATTCAATCAAAAAGCTATTTGTATTTGAAGATTACAGCTGTTCAGCGATCGTTTTGCTGTGCTCGAATGAGGCAATCCAATAATTGATGTAACAGGCATGATTTTTAAAAGACGATTGTGTTTCAACATCCAAGCCGCCACGCCAACGTAAGATTTGTTCTAAGCTTGTTCTAACGAATGTATGCGTAGGTACCCCCATTGGAATCCCGTTGCTCAATCAGTCAATGGACTGAACTGGTCAATTAATCTAGCAACTTCTCTCTCGCTGTTCTCCGCAGCTCGCTTACTGTAGGGTAACGCGGGGAAAGATGGGTCACAAGGCAAGATGGGTCAGTGACATGCTTGAGTGCAACATACCTTATTTGATGACATGAATAATTTTGTCAGCTGAGCAGCATGTTTTAATTCAACAGCCTATAAATTACTATTTTGTTTTTCGATCCGTTTCTTGCTTGTAAAATGTTTCCGAGAATAAATCTCAAAATTCGCGGTGATTTACGGAAACGTGTTGATTTCTATTAGATATCTCAAACTTGTCAAATTCCACAGATGACGATCAGCGTGAGAGGAGGGGCCTCAAGGCTGGGATACAATGTTGTGAGTGGCAACGCGGCGCGGTTGGTTTTGACAGAAAATGTATAGATTAACTTGTCAAAACTTGTAGCTCACATCATTTGTAGCTCAATCTTTATTATATCGACTCATATTATGAATCAGAACACTATAACAGCAATTTTATCTGCGAGGTAAAGGACATACCATACCACCGTTTTGGCCTTTCTTTCGAAATCATCTTATCTTTGATTAATAACAGTGGTATGGTTTTAAATGGCTCACAGTTATGGATCAAACGCTTTTAGGAATTTTCATTTTGCTTGGGCATTACGTCCTCACTGGAAATTTTGTAAGCGGAAGCACTTCTCTAATCCCTTTTTAGTGTTGTAAAAAAAATTATTTCGGAAGTATTAATTTTCGCGAAGTTATTGAGTAGATGGTATGAGAGAATTGAATGGAGTCAGATAACCCCTTATGAAGCAACAGTGTCGAAATATGCTTAAGCGTATTATAATTGATTGCGATGCTGTGTATATTTATGTTTCATGTAGGTAAAATGTGTCCTTCGTAATTGCAACTCTATTTGATGAGATATTCTCCGTTTAATCCAACTCTGATTCATAATTGTGGGTGACTACTGTTTTCAGTTACGAAGGTTCATTCCTCAAGTAACCCGCTTCGCCCCGGGTTACCCTATGTTCTTTATCGCTTTTCGCGCAACTCATCACGTCAGCCTTTTGCGTAGGACCTACCGGTCATTTCGGGGTATTGTTGGCCATAGGTTGTCTTCGTTGTCTGTTCGTACATTATACCGTTTCTTTAGCCGCAGCAAATCGCTTCGACTCTCCGGCTATTCGCGTTCTCCTTATACATACATACTTTGCTTACTTCATTTCTGTCTTGGAAGTATTTTCGTTAAAAGAGAAGACCGGTTACCGGTTACTGGGCTATAGCCTAGCTTTCTCGAAACAAGGCGACCTAGCCCAGTAGAAAAAAAATCTTGCATTTAGCTGATAACCGTTCCGAAAGGAATTTCTTATTATTTTTTGGCTATTTAAATTTTTTGAAAAGAGTGATCATTCAGAAAGTCACAATGGATAGATTTTCATACATTGATAAGTGGATCTAACTGTAAATATTTTAAATGAGTCATAGGAATAGGCTAATGACAACAAAATTCGCGATCACTATATCAGTGTTTCCGACCTATTAAGTACTATCTATGCTCGCAGTCAGTGGTTGAACTTGTAAATTTACGCTTAAACGAAATCTGATGACGACGACGGTTCTCTCTCGAGTTTTCCCAGCTCTTCCATTCACAGGCCGCACATTCAGTTCAGGCGATCCAGCTATAAGCAAGCGAATATAGCCATCGTGATGGTTGGTATACTGATTCGATTGTATGCGGCGACGACGAGGAGAGTTCATTCGCTTCTCCTGTCCGCTAACACCTCTCACTCGGTTAGTAACCGTTTTCATTGATCGGAGGTTCTCAACCGATAGGACGCTTACTGGCTCTCTACGGTTTTATTATGGTTTCATTTTCTTAAATATATTTGTATAAGGAAATAAAACATATTTTTGGCAGTGTTAGGCTATACTGTACACGTTTAGAATGAACTACACTACGAGTTTGTTAGTTTCAGTCGGAAAGAAGCGAACTATTTTTTTCTCTCATTCATCATGACCCTAACAGAGTATTTATATAATATTCTAGCCATGAGTTAATCCTCTTTGAGTGTTATTGTGAGTTAAAAACAAAATAAGTAATCATGCTGCTCAAACTGTAATTTATACATAAATACGGTGTAGATAAAGCTAACATTACTGTATAGCTACAATTAAAGTTGATTTAAAGTGGGAAAGGGCCCTAGTAGAGCCATATTGAAGTTATAATTTATACCATAACTTCGACATTTGTGGGGCCAGTCCCCAACTCAAATCAACTTGAAATGTTGTTATACAGCAATGCTTGCTTCATATATACCGTACTTATGCATAAATTGCAGCCTAAGCATCATGATTTCTTGGGATAAGCATCCCTCTGAGGGAAATAAACAAGCCAGTAGTGTACTTCATTCTAAGCGTGTACTTCTCGTGCTATTTCCTTGGTCATTAGACTGATGCAAATTTCAATAATGTTCTGTTCCCCTTCGCTTAACCCTTTCTTTCCCATTGTAACAAAAATTTACCATCGATTTTCGACGAACGCTAGCTAAATCTAATTGATGCGATTAGCTCAATAATGATTGGAATAGCTTAATACGCCTTATCAAACATCGCATTAAGTAACCTAAGGGTTAATCTATTGAAACACAATCAACTGGGAGAATTGATTTTTAGGCGTGTTCATTTGAATTGATGACATCTCTGGTGAAATTGTTTGTTCAGTCTCGGAAATCTTGTACAAGATAAAACAGAGTGACTACTAAAATAGTAAGTATAATAACTAGGCCTAAATTTTCAATTTGTTTGAAGAAGACTTTGAAAATAATCTCTTGTCAATCGAAACATTTATAAATTGATTTTCTTATACATTTTCAATCGTCGAAGATTTTTTTTAATGGGAAGAATTTCCTGAACAGTTTTAGAAGAGTGTAAAAAATGAATCATTTTCGTAAGAAAAACTCATTCTAAGATTGAGCAAGGAACCAAACGGATGAATGTTTGGGATTAACAGACACCGTCAATGTAAAAGTACTGGTGATTTTTTATTTTTAGGCAACTATGGTGCCTGCCATGTCAGAATGCAGACCAATGAGGGGAAGTGAGGGGAAATGATGATGCATTAAAATTGGCTCCCACAGTAGACCGTATATACTACTGCGTTTGCTCCAGTTCATGCGGGAAGGTGTAGGGGTGATAAATTTATGGCAGAGAGGCTTGCTAATTGGTTAGCAGACTGCCTATGTATTAGGCGTAAGAAAAGGCGTGCTATAATGATGGAGATTGGAAGCATAAGGAAACGGTTTTTTTGGCAAATGCTATGAACGAATAGATCAACTTTGATATATTAAGAGTGGGAATATAGAAGCAAGTGAAAGATACAACTACAAAGTACGAGGAAAGGGACGGGCCTGGGATTGAAACCGGTAAAGCGGTAGCAGCTTTGAAGGCATTATTTGGATAAAAAACTAGACGTAGCCCAATCAAACCCCAAAATCAAAACTCCTATACTGCCCATAACTGCATATTTGTAACATCCAACAAAAGTAGGCATTGAGTAAATGGAATACCAAGTGTAAATTTAATAACAGTATGGGAAGAAACTAAAGTTTCTAAAAATTACCAAGAATTCAAAAATGCTTATTTGAGGCTGAAATTTTATACAACTCATATCGCATACTGGGTGAACAGTCAAAAAATAATTCTGATGGAAATTTCATCGCTACTTCATTACTGGACTCATGTTTAATCTCAATGTGACAAAATAACTTGGTATTTTTTCGGGTTTTCTAGAACAAACTCACAGATTTCAGTGAGTTGATCGAAAGTATTTGTCATTTGATGACTCTCTCCGGTATTAACCCGAAAATTTCAAAAATGTCGAATGTGACAAATATGCAGTTATGAGCAGTATAGTAAATCGTGGAAAATTCACCTGTCAGGCCTTTTTTGAATGTTTCAGAACGTAAAGATATATGCTAAGAATGTACTTGTAGGGCACGTGTCTCATACTGCACATTTTCTGCCAATCAATATGCTGATGTCCAGGAGGGTGAAATGAGCCATTAATTATCTATCAAACATTGATTTAACATAGCGTCCAGTGTATTTGTTTTAATTATTTTTCGACTGACAAAACATATGATTTTTTGAATAGGAGACATACCTTACTGATGCGTAAAACATTCAACAAAATGTTGAAAAGAGGAAAAGCGTCATCAAATACGACGATTCAAAGCAATATATTTAATTGTCAAAAACTAGCACTAGCAGTACATGAGCCGTATACTAAAAAAACAGGACCAAGTAATGACAAACCGACCAGAAAGTGGGTACCAAAACGCGAAGTACCAAAACCGGTGTGAGGAAGAGCTGAAATGTGTGCAGGATGACAGCCGTGTCAGTCCTCTGCTGATGTCAGAGATTCAGCCTTACGTGTTCAGCAAAATGGACATTCAGTCTTTCGTGTTTCAGTCTTTTGTTGAAATCCCAAGAACACGAATCGGGCCATCGTCACGGCTACAGGTATTTGAATTCTATGATGTTTAACATTGCATTGAGGCAATCGCATATGAAGCATATCGGTGCCAACGATGAGCCCAATAACTAAAAAAACTGATGAAGGGATAAAAAAGAGCCCGGAATAGAAAACATTTTCCCAATGTTCTGGAAATAAATCGAGAACATTGACGTTTCCCTACTTTACTTTAATTCTGTAGAGACAAGCAGATGTACAGGCCTAGCATATAAGATTATAACTATAATTTAGTTTGTAGGAACGATACTCTGGCGATTTTTATCATTTTCAGTTCATGAAAAAATGTGTTTTAAGAAAACTACAGTTGGAAAACTATAAATCACAAAAGTAGCTACAAATAGTTCTTAAAAGTTAAAATGAATGTGATTCACTTCAACACAGGGATTTTCTAAAACATACATCTCCAACCTTTTGAACCGCGGGCTAGATTCCAACGTTTTCGTGAAATTGTACCAAAGACGAATGATGATAAAATACATAATGGAAAAAAATGTTACATGCGGATAAAACTCTGTAAGTACCTATCCCTGTATTCTGTGACAAACTTGTACAGCATTCAAAGTAAGTTGTGCTCAGAGCATTTCGTGAGCTTCTATCTATTTAAGAGTGCTTAAAAAAACAATCCAATCCAATCTCAAACTCCCTCCCTCCATAAGCCCTTACGTAATTAATGGACGACACCTGAGATCGCAACATGGAAAGTGAATGCTCAAAACGCTGTCTGAGATTTTCAAAGAATCCTTCTGAAAATGTTATCAAAATCTCGCCTTGCCTTTTCTTATTATAAAACTAGTATTATGTGAAAACCAGTCCTTGTAAGAATATTGTCCTAAATGTGTTAGTAATTCTGGTTAGGACTCTGAGGAATTCTGTTTGAGCTTCTGTGGAACCCTGTCTAAGTTTTCCACGACAATCAAACTCAGGGGTCTTTGCGTTCTGTTCCCAAGAGTTTGTGAGCAACACTCATGTAAAAATCCTGCAGAATGTTCTTTTTATGGAACTAATTCAGAAGATTAAGTTTGGCCAGTTTGTCCTTTTCAAATTTTGTCGCAACATGATAGCAATTCATTTAATTTTACTTTAAAACGCTCTATGAAGTAAGTCATAAGGAAAAAAATGCGTTGTTTATTGTTCGGCCACGTGGCCGTGCGGTTAGTGTCGTCAGGCATCTAAGCGAATCGTGTCATGGGGTGTGGGTTCGATTCCCGCTGCAGCCATTGAAACTTTTCGTCAAAAAAGTTTCTCGGCTGTGCATGATTGTCCGTTGTCTAGTGTTAAGTTACAGTCTGTGCAGCTAAATGGCTGAAGACAGTGTCCGTGTCTTTTTTTATATTATTCAAATTGATAAAAACTACTCGAATTTTCATTATCATGCGCTTCAAATCAGAAACATAAGTTAAAAATGATTCAAAAGTTGAAATTTGTGTCTTGGCATGTTATAACTGGACAACGGTCCAGATATGAGCAGTCTTCAAACTCTTCGCGGGCAGTACGTTGGGTAGGCCTGCTCTAAAACATAAACTCCATGACAGCATTAAGACAGATTTTGTTCAAAATTCAGACTAAGTAAATTATGGGTGAGTCCATTAAAAAATAAAGTATGTAATTCAAAGTCCTCATTTTTAAGCTTAGGATAAATTTATGAATGAATCTATAATTTGACATTTTCAATCACGATACACGAATCTTAATAACGATGTATGTGAATACTGGATCAAATGCTGAAACTAATTCTAAATTTGCATTACAAGATCATTAAAGATTGGAAAATGACGTCGTTAGGAATTTCTTCCCTTCTGTCATGCATTTTCCAATGCCAAAAAAATACGCATTTCTGGACAAATTTCAGGAAAATTTGGAGAGCAAATCTACGATTTAGGAAGATGTTTGCGGTATCCTTAAAAGAATGAAAATTGCTTTGGTAAAAATCTAGTGCAGTTCCTAGCAGAATGTACAATTCAAAGTAAAGAAAGAAAATTTATTTATTTATTAAATTCATCAACAGGGTTTGTAGCCCCGATGATATTGTTTAAACTAAGGACAGCAATACAAATAAAAAAAAACTAAATCACAAACATAATCTTGGTCACGGTCTCAAACATTATCATAAACGTTGTCAGGCAATTAAAAAATAACATTTAACATATCAATACAGTACCAGAACAACGGCCTAACTGACAAATGTAAACAAATAAATTGAGTTTTGTTCACCTAACAGTTTATTTGATAAACTACAAACAATCATATAATGCACAACTGTTTCTGAAAAATAACGTTTTTTCACAAAATAAGTAAGACAAACATAAAGGCGCATTTGATATTCTCTTTCGATACGAGCTCTGATGTCAATTTTGCTCACCTTCTCCCCCTGCGGTAACCGGGCGCATTTGCGATTGAGTGTTGCAGCAGGGTGCATTTAAAACTGAGTATGCAGAAGGTCGATAGTGAAGAAGGTTCGTGTGAAAGAGCGTAGCAAAACGGCGAAGCTGATGATAGTCAAACCAGAAGGATGAGGTAGAAAGCCGCAATCGCTGCTGTCAAACTGAAGAAGACGAAAAACCGAGGGGCGCAACAATCCTCAATTTTGATGAATGGCGCATGATGCTGTTTTATTTATTTTAACATGTTGTTCATAATATGAAAATAAATCAAATGGTTTGTTACAAAAGTAATATTGTAATGGATCATACAAAAATGCATCATGCGATTAAATCGATCGGAAACATAATATAGAATTGAAATTATATCCACTGAACTTCTAACCGATATTACTGACAATGTATTAGTGTTCACATTCGCCCTAATTCTGACTCTGTATTGATATAATCGGTTTTCTTTATCCGCTTCTACCAGCAAAAAACTTCGAAAATCTTCGACGAAGCGATTCACGGGTGAGATGGAAGTCAAACAGTAGGGCAATTCTGTTGAAGACGCGCTGGATATCAATGATCGTCCCATGCATTCCGTAATTAGTTCTTTGTAGTGGCAAGCGTAGCATAACATTGTTCCGAAGTGATCGTGACTGGGCGTGTAAATCATTTTGTTTCCAGGATGTCCTTGTAGCGTGTCTGCAACCGTAAGAGCTCTGCAAACGTCCCTTCTGGTGCGAAGAAGCTCTAAATCAATCAGCTGGGATCGACTCTCGTAGCTTGGCAGTTGGAACGGGTTTCTGCATGGCAGTTTCCGAAGTGCAAACCGAAGAAAGCGTTGCTGCACGGACTCAATCCTTTCGGAGCCGTTGTCGTAAGCGGGGCTCCAGACCGCGGAACAGTATTTCAAAGTGGAGCGCACGAGCGAGCAATATAGGGACTTTAAGCAGTAGACGTCTGTGAAGTTCTTAGCAATCCTGAAGATGAATCCCAATGTTTTCGATGCCTTGTCGACAATGTACGAACCATGCGGCTTTAATGTCAGCTTTGATTCCAGAATCACCCCGAGATCCTTCACTTGGTTCACACGATCGATTGTAGTTTCCAGCAGACAGAGTCAAATATTATCGGTTGTCTTTTCCTCGTAAACGTTATAATGGAACACTTCTTTGGGTTAACTACCATACGGTTTAGGAAACACCAATCGGCAAAGTGATCAAGCTGTTGTTGCAAAAACCCACAGTCGGCAATGGAGTGGATCTTAAGAAACATTTTGAGATCATCTGCATATGATAGCGAGGACTTCTGATGACCGAATGAACGTCATTAAAATAGATTAAGAAGATCAATGGCCCCAGGTGACTACCTTGGGGTATGCCAGACGTAGCATAAAAGCTACCAGATCTGCAATCTCCTTTCGCCACCTTCAACAGGCAACCGGTTAAATAAGTTTTGAACCAACTAGAGAGACTGGCACAACGTTGCGCTTGCTTCCTTTTTTTTCCACCGGAAACATGTGTGCAATCTTCCAGCTAGAAGGAAATATGCCGCTCGAGAGTGACGAACGAAATAAAAAAAGAAGGGGGGTCAGCAAGCCGGCGATGTCTTTAGAAGTGCGGACGGTACTTCATCAGATCCAGGATTGTTGGACGCTTTCAGTAGCTTTGCTGCTTCTGAGATCATTCCATCGTCTATTTCGATTGCACCTAATGCTTGGTCGTTCAAAGGAACATTTCTGGCTGCAAGTGAAACTTCATGACTGCTTAAAGTCTCGCTGCTGAAAACCATAGAGAACTTCTCTGTGAATAGCTGGCAAACCCGTTCTCCCCTTCAATTCCATTGAAGATATTGAAGATGGCAGCCCTTACGTCTTCCGCTGCTCGTTAACGTATTTCCAGAAAGATTTTGGCTTCAATTTGAATTTACGTTTGATTTCACGTTGGTATCGCATGAAACATTGACGACTTAAGCGTTGATATTCGATAATAATCATGTGAATATTGTGCCATAGTAAATAGGAAATACTAGTAAAAATCAATATATCATTCAGTACTTAAAGTACCTACAATAATCATATAACTAAAGACTAACAATTAATACTTATTTGAAATTGATTTCGAATGCTTGTTTAACCACTCTTTCGAACACCGTCTATTTGAATTAGAATTATTAACACTTCAGTCGTCGCGCTGTTGTATTGTGTACAACACAGGTGAAAAAACCTCGCTTTTCGTACACAGCAGCAGCGTGGTAGTTCTGACGGTGCATGCTATGTCTACACCAGCAGATTATGCAAATTGAATGTACCTCGGATTTTTTCTCGCTAGATATCAGTATTTGGTCTATAATTTCATAATCGAAAGGTTTCAAAATATTCTATCGGTGAAATTTTTCCCATACATTTTGTATGGGCTGAAATGTGTAAGAAAACGCGATTTTCATAGGCTGGCTGTATATGAAAAAAATAGCTAAAAAGTGGAAAAAATCAAAATTTCACCGATGGAATATTTTAAAACCTTCCGATTATGAAACTATAACCCAATTACTGAACTCTAGCGGAAAAAAATCCGAGGCACATTCAATTTGCATAATCTGTTGGTTTAAACATAGCGTGCGGTGGCAAACCGCGCGTCGACTGGAAGGTTAATTCGCGAAATTTCAACAAATTGCCTGGCGCATTTGTTGATTTTTTTAGTAAAATTCTTGAATTTATTCAATTTCTGTGAGAGTTTATTGGAGAGCTAATTTATGGATAAATGTTTGGTGATTTTTTTTTAAAAATTATTGGTTGCAATGTCAAGGTTTTTTTCTTGAAAGACTTTTGTCGAGATTCCACGAAAAGGTAAGTCGAGAGATACCTTCTGGGTGTTGATTATTCCAGAAATTTCACATTTAATTCACTTAGCAGGTCTGTTCGAATTGTTTTCTGTCAAACCACTTTCAAGTACATTCGCCAGTAAATTCAGCTAACATCAAAACATTCAAATTTTACCACAAATTCTTTCCAAAATTCAAACAAATGATTTCAGGCATTCAGTAGGAAATGTCTCGACATTTCGATATTCAAAGCAAAATAATGTACTAGAATAACAAACATCAGTAAACTGTTCTGCTACTTGAGTTTATGAGGTGATTTTTTTTTTCTGAAAAAGTGACTTTGAAGAGTTTTTGTTGCAAATAATGATTTTTTAGTGACCAGTAAAAAAGTCACTGAAAAGTGACAGCCCTGCAATACCTAAAACGATGGACGTCATTTGTGAATATTCCCTTAGTACCCTCAGGTTCAGGCAAACCAATTCATTAAGCTTTGTACGAAGCGCACGTATGTAATTATTGTACGGCGCCAGTCTAAGGCAGGTATTTTGTCATTAGTAATACCATGGCAGCAGTTGAGCGCCTTAATCCTAATAACGACTTTTAAGGCTAAGTAGCCCGTCATTCGTTTTGATTTTGCAGCTTGGGATTCAAAGTGATAAAACTCAGTCATCATAAGTAGTATTGATTCAGAAAAGTATCCCTCATTGCGATAACATGCAGAAAGTATACTGATACTTTTTCAGGTATGTCAGTGCAAAACCAAGTGATTTTCTTTAATTCGCTCTTTAAAACTTCAATGACGGCCTAATTCGCCTTAACTGAAAAATTGCAAAACGAGCTAATATATTTGCGAATTTGAATTTTCCTAAAACGATTCTTTCATAACTTATCATAACGCCTTCAAAGTCATCGGTAATCAAAAGGGGAACTCGTTGTATCTGAGCAATTTAGATTGTTTGATAATGAAAAACTTAATTTTGTATCTTGCTCGAAAAAGATCTTTTTTTTCTGAGTCCGATAGACTTATTTACGCGTCAGTCTGAACTTTGCTATTGAAATAATAAAAAAAGATTTCAGTCTTCAGTTCACGTTTCGATTCACATTGACGGCTCATTCTGAAGTAAAATTTGTTGAGGGTGGGTGATTCAAATGTTTTCCATATAACCTTCAACAGCAATTAAATCCAGGGCATCAAAATTTTTGAAAACTGTGTTACTGGTTCAAATTTTTATCGTACATTCAGAAAATGTTAAAAATTAGAAACACTAAACATAATGTGAGAATTTAAATCTTCTTTCAAAAAATGAGTCGCCGATTCGGAAAAATTGCGAACCCCTGTCGATGATTTATCGCGAGAGCACTCTTCTGCTTGATGAGTTTAGATCACACTTCACATGTCCAAATCGCAGATTTCCCAGAGCTCGAACCCATCGTAAAACTAATTCCCGAAAATCCCGAATGAAGCACACAGATTTCCGGTAACCGGATTTCTTCCGACAACTGCACGGATATATTTTTGTATGTCGGAACACGGCCGCCATTCATGCTTCTTCCACGGTATACGGGGCTGTCTCTCTCTCCGGGATAGGCGAAAGAATTTTACCATCCGTCGTCATCAGCAAAGGCACCGTTTTCCGACGCTCGGAACTTACCCGGTTCTATGAATCGGACACTAAACTATGCAGCGAAATACGCTTCACTCGATTACGCCACAATTCAATTAATCAACCGGATCGCATTAATGCGAATAATTTTAAAACTAAATGAAGAAAATGCTCGCAGCACACAGACCGAAAGTGGCACTGGAAACTTTACATTCTCTTCTTCATTTTTTCTTTCACTGCTTGTCTTTCGGGGAGTGCTCTGAAGATGGTCAAAAACCCGGGATTCATGTCGCTCACCTTCTACTGCGGATGCTTAATTAGCAGCACTTCCACGTCCTCGAAAACCACGGCTAATCGCAATAACTATTTTAAACTTGTTCTCCACCGTGGAAGCCAGGATTATTGGAACACACAGAGGAAAAAAACGGATGCGACGGATCGAACGCTAGTGACAAAATTACACTCGATTCAACTCAACTTCTCTCCTTCGTTCGCACCGCACAAGTAAATTGACCACGTAGCGCAAACACATTCACAGGCAAGTTGGTGCACGCACACAACTGAGCGTTATGGAGATGGATTCTGGAGACGTGACGTTTATGGTGGATTCGTACGAAACGTACGATACGATAGCTGTCAAAGAAAGCAGATGTCTCGCATAACTTTCAAAAAGTCTAAATTATGGACTACGGGCATAAAAATTAACATGCTGTCCATGTTGTGTGATCGGGGTGAGGCGGGACGCATACGCCACTAACGCCATCTGTTAGCTTATAGGCTAGGAGAAGTGGATGAACAAGGATGAATCTGTCATTCAAATACTTGTCAAATTTCATACAAAATCTACTTTTTCTCAGCGATAAGTTCATCCCTCATTCATGCTAGGTGAACCATTCCCCTAGCCTATGGACCTACACTGAAACAAGCGTTGCAGTAATGAGAACCATGAACAAGTTAAATTTACTATTCCAATCATGATTGAGCTATCAAGAAAGCTTTTATTTGCGTTTTGGTCCCTCTCAATCCAACCGCATCGATAGCGGAGCGGTAAGCGTTCGCGCTTGACAATCGCAAGATCCTCGGTTCGATTCTGGCTTGCTGCAAGTTTTTAACCATGATATAGTAATTTTACTGTCGAAATGGTACCATGGTAAATTGATTGCACAAAATATTAGAAATAAATGCAAATTTAGTGTGCACAAATCAAGTGGCGTTGTGTATTTAATTTAACCCTCTAATATAGTAATTTCAACTGCAACGCTGTTCTCAGTGTATGCACAGGTTCACTATTTGACGTTTAGCGGTGCCGTGTTATTTATGTGACCATGGAAACCAGTGAATTCGGCACCGCTCAAACGTCAAATTAGTGAACTCGTGCATAGGTCCATTGCCACTTGGAGATTTGTGGCAGCCATGTTTTTTACACATGTTGCTGAGTCTAACTTGAACGTCTGTCTGCTATTAAAGCATCATTCACAATAAATTTGAAATTTGATGCCTTTCCCCCATACAAAATTATATGAGAAACTTCTGCACACAATTTATACTTTTTCTCGGAATTCACTATACACTTGATTTCTAATCACTACATTTTTGATCTAATTTCCTAATTTCAAGTAATTTACGTTTTTCGTTATTTTCCATACGTTTCGACAGTTCTCCGACTACCATTCTTCCATGCGCTTTGTGTTGAAAGTTTGAGAAATTTGAGAATCCAGCGTAGCGCGATCAGTGAGTGGAATTACAAACAACAGTGTCGTCGCTCGGGGCCAGTTAAAGAAACTGAATGTTCGAAAGGCTGTTGCCTGTACTTTTTCCTGCTGGCGCCAAACTGTCAGCGTTTAAGAACGAAATAAACAGTCATTTACCCTATTTTAAAACATAAACTATATTTCCTTCGAAAATGTACAGATCCAAGCAATGTTCATGTATGATTAATGGGATAAAATTGAAAAATTGGTGTTTGGAAACAGATGATATAAACTTCCGGATTTCTTCGTTAGCGGTTAAATTGGTTGTGAAATAACGCGTATCGCAGAATAGGGGTTTTTCACAAATTTTCATAACGCCAAAAATGATAATTTTCGACACTCACCCACCCCCTCTTAACGCTTTTTATATGTAACATGCTAAGGATACCCACCCACCCCATTCAGCGTTATGAAATTTGTGAATAGGCCCATAATAGTTCAAAATGATTATGCCACTGGAAGTTTTTGGGTTGGAAAATTGAATTTTGCACGCAGACAAACATTTTCAGTGCGATTTCTCTCGTTGTTCCCCAGCGACCTCTATGATGGTGGCAAAGACAAATTAAAGACCTCGATGTCCCTTGCAGTTGCCCAAAATGTTATGACTCATAAGCTAATCTAGAATGCCGTGAAAAGTGTACTGCGATCTGTCAGACTTGGGTACCTTTTGTACTACCGAGGGACCAAATTCAGTACTAGAAGTGGTTACACAATCTGAGCTCGAGTGTGACGGACCTGATGGTGGCGCATTATATTTGCCTATTGTACACGGAGAACTTTGGAAATACTATTTAGGGTATTATTTAATACAACTGTGGCATTTTAAAATTTTAAGCATTGTCCAGCGTATGAAATATGCATCATCAACATATGTTTTATACTTTACCATGCATTTTTGAAAATTATTACCTTCAATGGGTTTTGACTATTGCGTGCTATACTGGGACTTGGTGATTTTTGTTATCAATTTCAGCTGCAACCATTCGCTTCTAAAAAACGTGTTCGTTAGTTTTTTCTGAATTTGTCAGCATTCAGATTTACAAATCAATAATCTTCGGACTCATAGTGTCCCAAAGTAAGTATTAAAAGCTATACTTAACAAATTGAAGTACGATTAACAAACATCTGTAAAATTCAGCCACCTGGCGCAGAAACTGTTGCAGAAACGCGGATACAGGTGGAAATTCTATCTGGACCGGGTGGGCCGCCTGGAAGACATAGTTCGACATCTTCCTCAATCGGTTGCGTGTGTTTTCGGATGGAGTAATGACGGCAATCTGCAGAATGTGACCGGACGGTACTGGTGCCAGAGCGCGTTGGCATTTAGGAGGTTTGCGATGGCAGACATATCCGAACTTTGCAAGACGTCGAAAGGATTCCGAGAATTCCGATCATACCTGGGTAAAGCAGCTGTGTTTAATTTCTAAATGATCGGAGCACTGCATCGTCGTTCAGTTAAAAATGCGGTAATGAAAGCTTGTTTTTGAATAATGTAATATTTTGATTAATTCTTGATTTTCCTACTAATTTGCATATTTTCTGGCCATGTGGTTTGGATGTAAACAAAAAACAACGGCCGCCAAATAATTTCGCACAAATTAAGCATTATGATTGATAAAAACCGTTTATACTATGGGGGTATAATTAAACAATATTTATTGCATGGGGTGAATAGACTTGAATATGGTTTAGATGATCCCGCATAATCAGGAACTGATTTCTACTGTTTCACAAACTGTTCATAACCATTTACAACAATTTTGGAACAATCCCTTTTAACATCCAAAATTACAATAAATCACCTGTACCCCAAAAACTGTTTTGACAGTTTGGCGAATGGTAATCCAGGAAATCACAATATGGGGAATAGGCGGTTAAGTTATGTAACAATTTTGAAAACGTCGATTTTCTCGAACAAATTATTTAGTTTACAGTTTCCCAAATGATGGATATTGTCGCACCGCCACCAAACCGGATCGCGCCAGTGAGACTCGCGACGCGCTCAACTCGGCGCGATTTTGAAATCATTTTTTAGTGTGGCGCTGCATTCTTTACGATTTTTATGAACACAGCGCACTATTCAACATATTAGCTGCGACGCACGGGGCCCGAGAAAATAATAATTATAAATAAATGTTGGTCTTGATTTCTACGGATACATAATATGTGTTCATTTTTTTGCACCCATTTCACTATAACGCAAACAGTTACCTATAAAATTGGGACTGAAAACGGAGAATGTTTGTGTAATTATTTAAATATGGTATGTTATAAGTAATTTTCACCGTATCCTGTACTGTACTGATACTGTTTATATGTAGGTAAAATCCTTTTCGAATGAATCAAAATAATGAAACAATTAGATACGTGTAGAAAAATTAACTTCAATTGAAACGTACACAGATCATGCAATTTAATAACAATTTCAACTGTTTCTCTTCTGAAGTTGATTTATGCTACACGTTCTATTTGGTCCATTATTTCTGATTTGAAATAATTAAACATACTTAACTCAACTTTTTCATACCATGCTTTTATTAATTTAAAATGATTTCAATAATAAAAATAATTCTCAGTCGGAATTCAGAATTAAATAGTTAGGTGCCGTCCACATATTGCGTAACGTTCGAGGGGGGGGAGGAAATAGGCTCAAGCGTTATGACTTATTCAAAATTTTCGTACAAAAGACGTTATGAAGCGGAGGAAGGGGGTTCATCATTACGTAACAAATGGATGCTTCCTTAATCCTTGTCCCAGAAATGGTACACCACTTCAAGATCCTATATCTCATCGCTTCCCGATTAGGTTTCATATGTAGCCGAAGTTTTCCTGTTGCAGCTCTGCATTATCGCTTGTACCTCCGGTGATTTAGTAAAACTTGCGCTTGGATGACCTTCTGGTGGCGCTTGATTTTTCCTTGTGCGTAGATGAAAATCTGTTTCATTGGATCGATTACACAGCAACTGCAACATGAAAAAATCAGGTTTCACAATTGGAAATGACAATGTTCTCAAAACTTACTCGATAGTATAGAAACTATCAATGGTTCCAT
This sequence comes from Aedes aegypti, assembly GCF_002204515.2. Lineage (NCBI taxonomy): Eukaryota > Metazoa > Arthropoda > Insecta > Diptera > Culicidae > Aedes > Aedes aegypti. The sequence continues at coordinate 25,298 of NW_018735229.1, forward strand.
GGCTGTAGACTGTGGTTTGGCCGTGCCTCAGGGGGCCTGTTTTTCGTGTGGCACCAGACTGCTAGGTAATCCGGGAGCTGCAAAGGAAAAAGCGAATATGTGTATATTGTTATAAACTTAACTTACGTTTAAAAACTTAGAGCATCTTTAACGGGGGCGACTATTTGGGTGATTAAAATGATCACCCCAGAGTTGTCATTTTAGTTTAGTCACTCATTCTCACACCGGTGGCTACCATATTTAGTAACTCGTTACCGTACCGGTCGTTGCTTTTTGGGTTAACATATGAGTTGTGAAAATAATGGTGATCAATTCAGGTTAGGAATTTTTGTAACTCTGCTGGAATATCTATTATATTCTGGTGCGGAATTATTAGAATTCCATCGGAAATTTTTGAGATTGTTTATGAATCCAACTGGATGCTAATTTGATTGGAACCCTTGCCAATTCTACCGGAATCCTTGTAAATCCTACAAGAAATATTGCAAATTTGACCGTAATTATTATTAATCTGACTGGAATCCTTGGGATTCCGACTGGAATTCCAGTCAGAATCCCGAGGACTCTAATCTGAATCCCGAGGATTCCAGCCGGAATCCCTAAGATTCCAGCCGAAATCCCGAGGATTCCAGACGATATCCCAAGGATTCCAGCCGGAATCCCGAGGATTCCAGTCGGACTTCCAAGGATTCCAGTCGGAATCCCAAGGATTCTAGTCGGAATTCGGAGGTTTCTAGTCGGAATTATAAGGATTTCAGTCGGAATTCAAAGGATTCCAGTCGGAATCCCAAGGATTCTAGTCGGAATCCCAAAAATTCCAGTCGGAATCCCAAGGATTCCAGTCGGTATTTTTATCAAAATCTCTTTCCATTCCAGTCAGAATCTCGAGGATTCCAGCCGAAATCCCGAGGATTCCAGTCGAAATCCCGAGGATTCCTGGCGGAATCCCGTGGACTCCAGTCGGAATTCTAAGGATTCCAGTCGGAATTCCGAAATCCCATAATACTCCGAAATCGATAAATTCTTACGAGGATTTTCGAATATTTCATAAACTTCTATCGGATTTCCAATAATTGCATCAGATTCCTAGTATTCTTATCAAAATCTTGAAGGTTTACCCGAATTCCCAAAATTTTGAAATTTCTACTTCATGCGCATCATGCATCAGATTTCCAAAACTTCGACCAGAATTTCATATCCCACACCGTATGCTTGAATTCAAATCGAATAGCAGCGCAACTATCGCGCTGCTAAATTTGCTCACCCGATGCTTTCCGAAGGCAGCGCTGTCATTTTGCTACCCCGGTTAGCAGCGCCCGGTACGGATCAGCGTAATGATACTGCGCTATGTAATTTAGTTTAGTCGCGCACCGTTACGGCTGCTCTTACAGTATTTCTTCTGCCAATTATGGGATCTCATCACTATTTCTCTGGAACACCGTTTCTGTCGTTTGGAAAAAACGGAGCAAACTGTCCGGAACGAAAATTCACTTTGTTTTTATTTTGATGGTTTCGGAAACGCTGCGGAAAAATGCACGCTCAAAAAACATACACCTCAGTGTCTGCATATTCATAAAAAAAAATATGTAAAAAATATGTTTTGTTTCTTCTTTTTTCTTATTTTGATACGAAAGTTTTGTAGAAATGGACACACGCATGCATCTTTTAGATAAAAAAAAATCCGTTATGTTTGACTAAAAGTTTCATTGATTCACAGATCCAGTCATTGATATTTTTCAAGCGTGCACAAGGGGAGGTCACTCTACACACTTCAGTCGGCACAGCTGTGCCTTCAAAGCGCCAAGGTGCGCCAAACGCGCCAAACGTGCTATAATACTACATACCATAAAAAACAATGAACTGAAATTATGGAAAAACGATCTCAGCAATCTTTGACATATGTAAATTGAAAAATTCAGAATTTTTCATTACATATTCGGGAATGCATTTGACATTGTTACGAGAAGTTTACGGAATTTGCGATACAAAGCGTGAACAATTATGTACAAGGGCGTGGTGGGCGTGATATCGAGTTTGAAAAGAGGCAAGAAATGTACAGTCAGATCTCCTATAAGACGCTGCCATCATCATTCCTCCCACGGCAAGATAGCCGAGGAATTGCGGTGGGCGTAAAGTCGGTCGGTGGTAGCGTCTAATAGGAAGCCTGACTAATTCCAAGAAGATTTTGCTCATATTTGTGCATTCGCTGTAATATGGGTATTTGAACACGACGTGCAGAAGTACAGTTTTAGGACTAGGGAATGTTCAGAACCAGAGACTATCTAATGAAGGGAGAGTATGGACATTTCGCGGTCAGTGCGTTCGAGCCTTTAGACTGAAAAACCTTCGGAAATTTACTTGCTTTGTTAGGTTTCGAAAAGATGTTAAAACTTTTTGCCCATGCGATTTTTCGTGTAAAGAGTGGTATTGACTCATTTTTTTCGTTGGATTCCCCTACTTATGTTCTCCCAGTTACCCGGCTTTGATATTTACTATTAGTTGGTGTCTTGAATAGCAGAGTTAATGAAAAGTCGAACTGCTTCTTGTGACGGTATAATTGTAAGTGATCTTTATTTATTCCAATTACAGACATGATTGCTATGATTGAATATTTAACTAAAGCTACTACGATTGGTTTGCTCAGTCTTGACACCCCTCCTCAAACTGATCGTGGAAGAACTCCAATAGTTGAACGGTGTTTCCGGAACGGCGTCGTCGACAAACCTTTCGTCAGAAGATCTGCTTGCTGCTCATTCGTTGGCACATAGCGAACTTCGAGTTTCTTCATCGTTACACATTCACGCACAAAGTGAAGTTTGACGTCAGTGTGCTTTAGTCGCTTCGAAGGTCCAGCTGACTCCATTATGGCAATAGTTGATTGGTTGTCCTCGTACAACAGTGGCGGCTGCCCTTCTTGAACTCTACGATTGGTTTGCTCAGTCTTGACACCCCTCCTCAAACTGATCGTGGAAGAACTCCAATAGTTGAACGGTGTTTCCGGAACGGCGTCGTCGACAAACCTTTCGTCAGAAGATCTGCTTGCTGCTCATTCGTTGGCACATAGCGAACTTCGAGTTTCTTCATCGTTACACATTCACGCACAAAGTGAAGTTTGACGTCAGTGTGCTTTAGTCGCTTCGAAGGTCCAGCTGACTCCATTATGGCAATAGTTGATTGGTTGTCCTCGTACAACAGTGGCGGCTGCCCTTCTTGAACTCCCAACTCACCTAACACCTTTTGGATCCAGATTGCTTCGCATGCTGCATCTGCCAGAGCAGAACATTCCGCTTCGGTCGATGATAAGGACACGGTGCTTTGCTTCCGGGTACTCCAACAAACTGTGGCTCCATGCAGCTTGAACAGGATCCCAGAAACCGAACGCCTGTCATTGACATCAGTCGCCCAGTTTGCATCTGCGAAACCAATCACTTGGCGTTTTGATACGGTTGACCGTTCGTACACCAATCCGTAATCGGCTGTCCCCTGTAGGTACCGCAGAATCCTTTTGGCGTGCACCCAGTGATCTTCTGTTGGGTTACTCTGGAACTGGCTGAAGTAATTCACCGACGCGCTGAGATCCGGCCTGGATGTAACCATCAGATAGGTAAGGCACCCTATCAGCTCACGGTAGGGCTTATCCAGTTTCTCGCTAGTCTCGCTCTTCTTCAGCTGCAGACCCGCTTCCATTGGAGTTGACACGGGCTTGGACTTCTCCATCCCGAAACGCTTCAAAATGGACCGAGTGTAGTGCTCCTGGCTCAACGTCATTCGTCCCAGCAGCACGTCGCGGCTGATCTTCAAACCAAGGAACATCTTCGCTTCACCCATGTCTTGCATCGAAAATTCCGTCTTCAACATTTTCTTGATGACGCCAATCATGACAAAGGAACGTGATACGACGAGGATGTCGTCCACATACAGCAGCAGGAAAGCCTTCTCGCCACCGCGCTCACGAATATACAGACAGCTATCGCTCTCGCATCGTCGAAAACCGATCCGGGACACAAACTCGTGAAATCGGTCATTCCACGCCTTCGATGCCTGCTTCAAACCGTAGATGGATTTGTTCAACTTGCAGACTTGGTTCCCCTCCTCAAATCCTCGAGGTTGTCGCATGAATATTTCCTCCAAGAGATTTCCGTTCAGAAACGCCGTCCGAACATCCATCTGATGAACCAGCAGATTCTCCTGATTTGCTAATGCCAGCATCATCCGAACCGTCGACATTTTCACCACCGGAGCGTATGTTTCGGTGTAGTCGTATCCATATCGCTGCGAGAATCCTTTAGCGACCAGTCTCGCTTTGTACTTGTCGATGGTGCCATCCGGTTTCATCTTGAGCTTGAACACCCATTTGCAATCTACCGGTTTTCTTCCTTCCGGCAGGTCTACCAGCTCCCAGGTTTTGTTCGCCGCTAATGATTTCAACTCCTCTTCGATGGCTTCACGCCACCGTGGCCAATCCTCCGAG
>NW_018735230.1:0-32134 GCF_002204515.2 Aedes aegypti
CCCATCAAGTCGATCATTACGATATACAAAAAAGTTAGGATCTCTTTTGAGTTTGTATTCAGGTTTCAAATACGTTTCAGTAATAACTGCTATATGCACGTTATTAGCTGTAAGAAAATTAAACAGCTCGTCCTCTTTACCATTCACAGAACAAGCGTTCCAATTTAAAATATTTAAATTATTATTTGGATCCATTAGAAAAACGTAATCCAATAACAATTTGATTTGTAAATTTTACACCAACTTGGACTGCTTCAGTCATAGTGGTGGCTTTGAACATTGCATCAATCATTAGATTCAATTGTTCAGTTAGAAAATTAAAATCAGAAGCAGACATATCACTTGAAGTGGATACATTCTCTGATGATTTCCCGTTAAAATTTTCGGTAGACGAAGAAGCGGAATAGAAGTTTCCTGTGGCTGTAGGGTTTTTTACATTTGATTTGAAACAAGTAGAATGGGCACTCATAGTACGAATAGGGGAGGAGTTCAATTTACCTGCTACGAAGCAGGTAAAGCAAAGCAAAGGATTTTCCGTGGGTAAATACATTCGAAATTGAAAGATTCGAACGGCTACCCGACGGATTAAAATTAGTTTGTGAATGAGCATGATTACGATCTTCCTGATGGGTTTGATTTCTAATCAAGCGATCGTTAACTGAAAAATGAGTACTGTTCGATACTCTACCAGGAAAATTCCGGAAACGACCGTTATTGTAACGTATATTATCTTTCATCTGCCTGGCACGAGCCTCAACGACTCTCTTACGCGAAGGGCAAGACCAAATATTTGACTTATGATTGGCCCCGCAATTAGAGCATATAAACTTGGTGGTATCTTCCTTCACTGGACAGATGTATTTGGCGTGAGAAGAACCTCAGCAAATCATGCATTTAGCATCCATGCGACAATTTTTTGTACCATGACCCCACTTTTGGCCACCGACGGCACTGAGTGGCGGTCCTGGTAATTTCCTCTAGGTTTCTGGAAATGTTTCCCATGTCACACGGACACCGAACATAAGTTTTTGCTTTTCTAAAGCTTTAATATTATTTTAGTTCTTTTTGTTAAAGTGAACTAAATAATATTCTTGAGGAAGCCCTTTCCGAACAATGGCCAGATTGGGTTCTCTTTTCATAATGATTATTTGACTGGGGAAAATCCAAGTAAACCATTAATTCAATTTTTGATCTCTTCACTACCGTAATACGCATAATTGTCCCATGTTACTTTTTGTCATTTTTAAGTTTTTGTAGCCAAAAAGTCTTATTTTAACCTATATTATTATAAAACAATTCAAAAACATATACTTTGTTTCGAACACTCTATGAAAAAGCATACCAGTCAATTTGTCCCACTGTTGAATTTCTACGCATAACTGTCTCGCTACTGAATTTTCTACGCATATCTGTCCCCACTATGTATTTCCAAAATCAGTTGCAAATAAAATACTTAATTTATAGGATTCATTGAGCTGTGTCAAATCGTTTTTATATCATTCTTTTTTCTTTGGCTTTACATCCATGTGGAACACTGCCTGTTTTCACACAATAGTGTTTCTAAGACTGTTGTACAGGGGATAGACTGAATAATTGAGTTAGGCGAAATTTTCCCTAAATACAAATGCTTGAAACTTTTTGAAAATTGAATGTAATTGATGCATCCAGAAGCATTCGACGGAAAATTTTATCTAGTTTCAGCTTGACCATGTATATTGGTTTTGATGTTTCTGGTTTTTCTGAGTTCATGTCTTAATCACATTTTTTCTGTTGCTTGTATTTTTGTGCGGTGTGAAGTTGTATTCATGTTAACGATTTTTCTAAGAAACTACATTGTCAGGGGCGGCGGCTTGATAACCGTCCGAGTGCCAGAGTAAAACTCTAAGCTAAACTGTGCTTTATGGCCCTCCAAACATTAGGGGGAATGGTCCTCCTGAAATCTGGGGGGTTTGTGTCAGGCTCTGCAAGCCTCAGCACAGGAACATTTACAATTGGAGGCTATAAACCACTCAAAGGGATCTATTTTGTTCCTTCAGGACACCATCGGTACCAATGGTACGCCATACCCAGGCATTTACCAACCTGGTATAACCAGTATTGATTCAACATACCCCATTTACGCTCCACTTTGCTACATGCCACACGAGCCTTCGTCTGGACCCTCAATATAGGCTGTTACAATACACATTTTTCGCATCTCAGGTATTAGACTCTCGTCAAACTAACCATCAAGAGCAATGTGATTGGTCAAAATCAGTCTGCTACAATTAGTGGACTCTTATGCGTAGAAATTCCCCCAAAACGCGGTATTTCTAGGCATAACCGTCCCACTTTGAATTTCATAGCAAAATTAAAATTCTTTCGCAAAAACCAATTCTTGACTATAAAAAACACCATTGCCTCATATTATTATGAAGAAATTATTCAAATTTGTCACAACCTTCACCAATACGGAGCATAAATGTGCCAAAATCTTTAATCGCGTTTTTCTCGGTTTCATATTTTGGAACATGGGACATTTATGCGTATAACGGCAGTTCAGGTGACTTATTGTCACTTGAGAGACCTTTCAAGACGACTTTGAACAAACTTTTCAGTTTTGTCGTCATAAGCAAAAAATCTGGGCTTCTTCTCTTCAAGATGTTTGAGAAGAAGTTCGCGATCTTTCAGAGTTTCCGGCAAAACGCGACAGCCTCCTTTCTTTGCGATTTGGAAGGAAACCTTGATTCACCTTATGGAGTTCAAGATCTCTTGCCTAAATCCCCCAAATTCGGGACAACTGACCACGATAGGCGGCACTTTTTGCTTCCTCACTTGAATCAAAGAGCCTGGGCTAGAGACTGCTTCGATTTGGTGTTCGAAAAATTTGTCTAGAGCATCGAACTGATTGCTCATTTCGATACAATTATTCATTTCACCCTTGGAAGAAAGTTCGCATTCCGGGGAAGCGTCCTTTCTTCCATTCTTGCCAGGTTTAGTGACAGTTTTAAATCCCACTTTTTTTTAAGGAAGTTGTGGAAGAGATTCACCCTTCCTTCTGTTTGTTGTTGATACCATGTTTAGTGAATAAACTAATGAAGACGTGACCTTCGAGAGGTTTTTTCCCAAGCCGGCGTCCAAGAAGGATTACCATCGCTAGCTTTCGCCAACGGGTCCAACGAAAAATCGAAGGCACGGGTAAAAACAAGGGATCAATAGTAGAAAAAATAGTACTGAAAAGTACTGTTTTAGTAGCACTGAAAAGCACCGTTTTTAATTTTAGCACTTAAAAGTACTGTTTTATTGCTTTAAGTAGTTTTTAAGAAAACATCCAAGAGCAGAGAGAATTCATGTACGCACAGCACGAAGGTATGATGCGCACTGATTCCACTCCAACTTTTGTCTCAGTACACCCTAAGACAAATTTGTGTGAACAGAAAAATAAAAATAGCACTTGAAATTGATCATGTTGTTTACAACGGAATGTTTCTATATACAAACTGTAAATTTTGCTGAGAGGTTATTATGGTGAAGATTAATCAACTCCACACCTCATATCTTAATGAACATATGCAAATCTAGATAACCAGACAGCTGTTGAAGCTAGAAACATGATTCATTGATCATTAGCTGTAGGTGATCATTCGATTAAATTTTCAGCGTGAACAGCTTACAGATTTGAGCTCTTGATGTTTGGAGGCGTGGTTTCGACTCATCTTCCTCTTAGTAGATATAATGTACAAAATAGTCACTAAGGTACACCGGGGCAAGTTGAAATAAGTGAAGCAAGATAAAATGCAGAGTATCTCTTCCCCAAAAAATTGGTATCATTTGTTAATTTAGTGATTTTGTTATAAAATTTCTCATCCTTTTAAAAATTCACTATGATACCATGTCATTCAATCTTGTCACAGCGGTTTTAAACTTGCCCCGGTGCTCCTACGTTACATTTAGCAATCGCGCTAATTACAAACACTCACTTTGATTTGTTGCCATAGTACCGAATTGGCGTTCTCCACCAGGTGAGCCTTAACGACAGTGTAACGAAAATTCGGGTTCCTGCGTCGACACTCATCGAAATCATCGTAGTCGTACAGCTGGGGCAGCGTTTTCCACGGTTCGTCCACTGGAAAATCATCGAATTTCATGTAATCTAAACAAGTTTTTCTTCATGCTTATCGTCACTCACGTTGCTTCACTTTTTCGGTAAACGAACCATTGGCGAAAATCTTCACGCTTACCGCTATCAAGGCTATCAAAGCAGCGGTAAGGTATCGCGAAAAACATTTCGATGATCACAGGCACGCTACTTCACGATTGTACGCACGACGATTCACACATGTTGCTCTTTGAAACGCCCGCCATCGACTGTCGTCAGTCTAATGCAGGATACAACAATGCCGAGACGATAAAGATCGTGTTGTGTTTATTGTATACACGATACACACGGAGGATTGCGGGAAGTTTGGAAGGTTCTTTGTCGCTTCTTTGCGCAAGGTTGAAATACAAATATTTTTAGTTAACTATTTATAATCATAGTCAAACAGTAAGGCCAATAAGATGCATATCGATTGGCGATGTATTCTATTTAAAGAGCCTTTGGCGAGACGTTTTTAAACAGAAAATGATAGAACAAAGTTCTATCTTTTATTTTAGGAATACAGTCATCACTTCCTTACTCGATGTTTTGTTTTTCGATATTGGGTTGAGGCTTCAATATGTTTTTTATAGAGTGTTTCGAACTATTTCTTTAGTTAAAAATAAATTTTCGAGCTATTTAGTGGAATACCCAAAAAATAAACGAAGAACCAAATTCAGTACTATACCATTTCATTCCACTACAGTTAAGGTCGAAATACGCGTATCTGTCAAAGGATACAAACTCTAGTGGAATTAAATGGTAAAGTAATAAATTCACTTTTTCATTAATTTATTTGATTCCTTCAGGTGCCGTGAAGGCAAGGAAAACTTTAGAAGCTCCTGTTGAAATTCCTACGAATGGTGGAGAAACCATCAAAAATTCCCAAGTATAAAATAGAAAAATCCCTCGAGTAATCGAAATAGAATTTTCAACAATTCGTGGAATAGTCTTTGTTAGGAAACGTAAATAGTTCAAATCTGTAAGGATTCAAAATATCATAGGTGACTCTTCCACATAATCTACAGGAATTCATTTTTTTCAGTGCGTACTCCAGAGATGTCTACAGAAATATATTTAGAAATATATCTATGGATTCCTCCAGAAACTATTCCAGCAATTCTCCCATTAATTCGTGCAGAAATTTCTTCAGTAATTTCTCAAGAAATGTTCAATTAAATTCTTCCAGGCAATACATTAATATTCAAACGGTAATGCCTCTAGTAAGTTCCACATGCTTCTTATTCTTGCTCTTCATCTTTCTGGTGTTGCATCCCAGCTGGGACAGAACCTGCTTCTCAGCTTGGTGTTTTTATAAGGACTTCCACAGTTATGGACTAAAAGGACTGTAAAAAGGTGCTTGGGTACAATGCATATCGTGTGGTAAGCTCGAAGATACTCTGTCTAGGGCTTGAAGAAATCCATTACGAAAAAAATATTCAACCGGCGCGGCGGTAATCAAACCCACATCCATTGTTGCGAAAACTTCCTCAGGAATCCGGCAATTGTTTACTTCACAGGTAATTCTTCCATCGATGTTTAAACTTCATTACTACAGGAATTATTCCAGAAAAAACTGTAAAAGAACCTACTGAAAATCCTCCAAATGCTTCAACACAGTTTGTTCAAGTTTTTTATCATTCCCTTTGGCTTCTCCTAGGAATTGCACCAGAAATTCTCCCAGGGATTATTTCCAGAAATTTCTAGAAATCATTCCATGAGTCTTCCAGCTAAAATGATTACTACACATTTTATGATAAACTTCTTAAGCATGTTTCTATAAATTCATTCATAGTTGTTCATGAAGCAAGTTCGTCAAGGAATATTTTACAGGAATTTAATAAGGGATTTGCCGGGTTTGTATTTTACCGTGGCAGACTCCTCAAAAATAATCCAGGGTATCATTTGCTAATTTCTCCAATAAAATAACGGTAAATTTTTAAATATTATGACAGATTTTTTTTAAATCGATAAGGCAGATACTTTTTTTTTTGACTTTTTGTCATACTGACCTTAGGATGGTCGAGGGGGAGACTAATAAAAAATAAGCAATTAAATTCAATCAAAATTCTCTAAAACCTTCATATTTTAATAAATATTTTTCAATCCGCCCCCGCAAGTTCCAATTTTTTCATGTATTTTAATTAGTGCTATAAAATATATGAGAAGCTCAAGTAAACGATTTTGATATTTTTCACTACAATAATCCGGGGAATCAAAACCACAAAGGTTGATTAACACTTGTACTCCCAACCCCCTCAGAGAGTCGGAAGTGCAACTTTGACTAATTATAACTTTGTCGTATTCGAAGCGATTTTCAAATAGTTTTTAGCAATGGAACCGGACACTATTCAAGATTGATGTTCATCTTTGGGTTTTTGAAAAAGATGCGTCTACCCAAAGTTATTAAGCATAAAGCATTTCCTAGTTTTTTGGGAAAACGCATTTTTTCCACAAATTCAATAATAAAACAAAATTTAAAGCGATGACATGTAGTTTTTCGACATTAATCTCAAAATTTCTTTTACTTAAACTTTATCACGTAAAACCCTATATTTTGGACCCGTTTGCCTGTAACTCAAAATTCAAAGAGATGACATATAGTTTTTTTTCTACATAAAATTGATTGTGAAAATCAAGTGAACAGAGTTCGGTTTTGCGTCGTCCGATTGATTTTGGTGACGGATTCGCGCGTTTTCGTTGCCGGAGAATTTTTTTTCCCTGTTTTGGAGCGTCTTGCTGGGTAGTGCTTCGTGAAGCCCAAGCAGGACAGTTCGGTTTTGCGTCGTCCGATTGATTTTGGTGACGGATTCGCGCGTTATCGTTGCCGGGGAATTTTTTTTTTTCCTCTGTTTTGGAGCGTCTTGCTGGGTAGTGCTTCGTGAAGCCCAAGCAGGACAGTTCGGTTTTGCGTCGTCCGATTGATTTTGGTGACGGATTCGCGCGTTTTCGTTGCCGGAGAATTTTTTTCCCCTGTTTTGGAGCGTCTTGCTGGGTAGTGCTTCGTGAAGCCCAAGCAGGACAGTTCGGTTTTGCGTCGTCCGATTGATTTTGGTGACGGATTCGCGCGTTATCGTTGCCGGGGAATTTTTTTTTTTTCCCCTGTTTTGGAGCGTCTTGCTGGGTAGTGCTTCGTGAAGCCCAAGCAGGACAGTTCGGTTTTGCGTCGTCCGATTGATTTTGGTGACGGATTCGCGCGTTTTTGTTGCCGGAGAATTTTTTTTTTCCTCTGTTTTGGAGCGTCTTGCTGGGTAGTGCTTCGTGAAGCCCAAGCAGGACAGTTCGGTTTTGCGTCGTCCGATTGATTTTGGTGACGGATTCGCGCGTTTTCGTTGCCGGAGAATTTTTTTTCCCCTGTTTTGGAGCGTCTTGCTGGGTAGTGCTTCGTGAAGCCCAAGCAGGACAGTTCGGTTTTGCGTCGTCCGATTGATTTTGGTGACGGATTCGCGCGTTATCGTTGCCGGGGAATTTTTTCCCCCCTGTTTTGGAGCGTCTTGCTGGGTAGTGCTTCGTGACGCCCAAGCAGGACAGTTCGGTTTTGCGTCGTCCGATTGATTTTGCCGACGGATTCGCGCGTTTTCGTTGCCGGAGAATTTTTTTCCCCCTGTTTTGGAGCGTCTTGCTGGGTAGTGCTTTGTGAAGCCCAAGCAGGACAGTTCGGTTTTGCGTCGTCCGATTGATTTTGGTGACGGATTCGCGCGTTTTTGTTGCCGGAGAATCTTTTTCCCCCTGTTTTGGAGCGTCTTGCTGGGTAGTGCTTTGTGAAGCCCAAGCAGGACAGTTCGGTTTTGCGTCGTCCGATTGATTTTGGTGACGGATTCGCGCGTTATCGTTGCCGGAGAATTTTTTCCCCCCTGTTTTGGAGCGTCTTGCTGGGTAGTGCTTCGTGACGCCCAAGCAGGACAGTTCGGTTTTGCGTCGTCCGATTGATTTTGGTGACGGATTCGCGCGTTTTTGTTGCCGGAGAATTTTTTTTCCCCCTGTTTTGGAGCGTCTTGCTGGGTAGTGCTTCGTGAAGCCCAAGCAGGACAGTTCGGTTTTGCGTCGTCCGATTGATTTTGGTGACGGATTCGCGCGTTTTTGTTGCCGGAGAATTTTTTTTTTTCCCTGTTTTGGAGCGTCTTGCTGGGTAGTGCTTCGTGAAGCCCAAGCAGGACAGTTCGGTTTTGCGTCGTCCGATTGATTTTGCCGACGGATTCGCGCGTTATCGTTGCCGGAAATTTTTTTTCCCCCTGTTTTGGAGCGTCTTGCTGGGTAGTGCTTCGTGAAGCCCAAGCAGGACAGTTCGGTTTTGCGTCGTCCGATTGATTTTGCTGACGGATTCGCGCGTTATCGTTGCCGGAGAATTTTTTTCCCCCTGTTTTGGAGCGTCTTGCTGGGTAGTGCTTCGTGAAGCCCAAGTAGGACAGTTCGGTTTTGCGTCGTTTGATTTTGCTGACGGATTCGCGCGTGTTTTCGTCGCCGGAGATTTTTTTTTTTTTTTTTTTTTTTTTAGCGTCTTGCTGGGTACGTATTTGGGAAGGCCCAAGCAAGACGGTTTATTTTCGGGACGCCAAGAAGTTTTGCTGTCAGTGTCAGTTTTGTGTTCAGTCGAGAATGGATTACCAACTGGTGAGTTCGTTTCATGCTTATGATAACACATATTTTCTTGAAAGCGTAACTTTTGTGTAATATTAAAACAAACTTTGTATGGTTCGTCACTATATGTGTCGGCATTATGCTTTTTTCTTATACAATTTGAATATACATATATTTTTCTCTTTTTGACATTATTAAAAATTATTTATTAAAAAAAACTTTTGAATTGTTCGACATTGTGAATGTTGACGTATTTTCTAAAACTTCTACCATATCGAGACAAAATGCACAGTAATACTCATATGTAATTTTCAAACAAACTATGTATGGTTCGTCACTACAAGTGTCGGCATTATTCCTGTTTCATATAAGTTAAAATATATACATGTAATTTTCAGTTTTCGTCATTAATAAAAACGTCTTTTGAATTGTTCGACATTATAGATGTTGACGTATTTTTCCAAAAACTTCTCGAGACAAAATTACAAAACTAGCTTTAAATACAAGTCGTATATTTCCCCCTTGTCCATGGATCGCATCACTGACCAGAGGTGACTCCCAGATCTTTTCCTCCCTCACTAATAAACACCCTTCCCGTGGTGATTGTGGAGATGCAGAGGTATTCTCGGTCTCTAGAAGCAACAATCATTACACCCTAACATTCCTTCCCCATCCCAACTGACTGTAAGGACTTGGCCGGCGCCGTTATTGATCAATAATATTAGATCTGCTAAAATTGCACTTCGAGAGTAAGCGGAAACTCCCATCCCTTATTCATTTGGATCGTAGTGCAATTCTTACCAGTTCCGATCAATCACGGAGTAGCAACCATTGACATGTACAGTCAGTCTATGCTATGCATGCTATGCTATGCTACATAAAATTGATTGTGAAAATCAAGTGAACATGTTTGAGTTTAAAAAATTATTTCCGATAACACTTCGATAACAATTCATATTGTTCAGAAAACTACACAAAAAACGTATTTCTTGAGCGTTTGTGTATGTAAATCAAAACTGAAGGCTTAACATGTAGTTTTTTTTATCACGAATTTACTTGCAGAGGTGAAGTAAATATTGTAGAATAGAAAAATGAATTTTTGAGTACACTCAAAATTGTTTTTACCTACAAAACAATATGAACAACTTATTTCCCGAGTTTGTTAGTCTGTAAATAAAAACTCAAGACTATGACATGTAGTTTTTTCGGCATGAACTTACTTGTAGAAGTCAAGTGAACATGTTTCAGCAGAAATTGAAATTTTTGATTACAGTTAAAATTTATTTTAACCAAAACATTACGAAAAACCCTATTATTTGGACCCGTTTGCCTGTAACTCGAAATTCAAAGCGATGATATATAGTTTTTTCGATAATATATGGATTGTGTAAGCCAAGTGAGCATGCTTGAGTGAAAAAAAAAACTATTTCTGATAACACTTAAAATTCATTTTACCCTGGAAACTACACAAAACGCGTTCCTAATTTGTTTTGAACCTCAAAAATTGGGTCTAGTAACCTTTGATATTGGTCATATCGACATACAGAGAGAAAATTGGGAACGAAAAATCAACAGGATCACATCGAGAAACGGAGATATCGAGATAAGGAGGATATCAAGATGTGGAGAGAGAAATTGTATGCATATATCGAGATATAGAACATCGAGATGTGGAGAGTCGACTGTAAATCCATCGTTTTGAATAAACTTTTCTCGTTATATTATATCTGCGTGTTTGAAGACTTCATGAACGGGTTTTGATAAAATCAATCGAGTACGCCACGCTTGGGTGGTAAATGACTGGACAATGCGCGGAGGTATAAAATAAACCCCATTTGTGGTCCTAAGCCTCTTGTACAGTAACTCCTATCCCTACCTCACCGTGGTGCCGCCTGGGGTACGAGTAACCGTAGGGAAGATCGGGTAACCAACTGACAGGGAAGAGGGGCTCCTCCCTCATGAGAGTGTAACTTATCAGAGCTTCTGTTCTCCATGTTAGGGGCGGCTCAAAACAGCGTCTGTTCTCCATGTTAGGAGCGGCTGATCATCGTCCTAGTACCAGCGTGGGACTCTAAACAGTGCTGTTCACGATGGTCCTCCGGCGAGACAGGGGGTTGGTGCAGGCCATACAAGCCACCTGTAAAAACCATTAGTACATGAAGCATACAATGTAAATTTACACCGGAACAATCGGCATAGATCAACGTGCACAGCCCTCACCTAGCCAGTGACGATGACGATTAGGACGCTTTCTACGCGCAGCTGGAACGTGAATACGACAGCTGCCCAAGCCATGATGTCAAAATCATTATCGGAGATCTCAACGCTCAGGATGGCCAGGAGGAGGAGTTCAGACCGATTATAGGGAAGTTCAGCGCTCACCAGCTTACGAACAAAAAAGCGGCCATAGACTGATTGATTTCATCGCCTCCAAAAACATGGCCATACATAGTACCTACTTCCAGCACAGTCTTCCGTATCGGTACACCTTGAGAACACCCCAACAGACTGAATCGCTAATCGACCACGTTTTGATTGATGGAAGACACTTCTCGGACATTATCGACGTCAGAACCTATCGCGGCGCAAACATTGATTCGGAACATTTGACGGCCAACGACTCTCCGTTGTGAACAACATTCGGTACCGACGCCCGTCACTGTACAATCTGGAATGACTCAAGCTACCCGAAGTCGCAACTGATTACGCGCAAAGCCTTGAAGCAGCGTTGACGGACAAGGGAGAGCTCATCGAAGCCCCTCTAGAGGACTGCTGGAGTAGTCTCAAAGCAGCCATTGACAACGCAGCGGAAGGTGCCATTGGGTTCGTGGAAGGAAATCGAAGGAATGGTTGGTTCGACGAGAAGTGTCAGACGGTTTTGGACGGGCAAAATGTAGCGCGGGCGATTATGCTGCAGTAAGGCACCCGTCAAAACGTTTAACGATACAAACAAAAGCGAAGACAGCAAACCTATCTATTCCGGGATAAAAAGCGCTGCCTGGAAGAGTTGGAGTGAGAAGAGATGGAGCAGCTGTATCGTTCTCAAGAAACGCGTAAGATCTACAAGTAACACAATGCATCCCGCAAAAATGTTGTGCCGCGAGCCGAAATGTGCCGGGATAAGAATGGAGGTATCTTGACGGACGAACGTGAGGTGATTGAAAGGTGGAAGCAGCACTACGATAAACACCTGAATGGCGCAAAGGAGGAAGACCAAGGCAGCAGATGGAATGGCTTCATTAGTACGGTGGATGACGTGCCAACTCCCACAATAGGTGAAGTTAAGGATGCTATCAAACAGCTCAAGAACAACAAAGCAGCTGGAAAGGATGGTATTGGAGCGGAACTTATTAAAATGGGCCCGGACAGGTTGGCTACTTGTCTGCACCGATTGATAGCCAGGATCTGGGATACTGAACAGCTACCGCAGCCTATAAAGTGCTTTCCTAGATCATCATTCGCCGGCTATCGACACTGGCAAGCAGATTTGTGGGAAGTTATCGAGCCGGTTTTGTGGTCGGGCGATCGACAACAGACCAAATCTTTATATTGCGGAAGATCCTCCAAAAATGTCATGAATATCAAGGCCCTACGCACCACCTATTCATCGATTTCCTATGATACCATCGATCGCAAAGATCTATGCAAGATTATGGACGAGAATGGTTTTCCCGGGAACCTGACTAGACTGATCAAAGCAACGATGGATAGTGTACAGTGCTGTGTGAAGATATCGGTTGCGTTATCGGACTCGTTTGAAACAAGCAAAGGCCATCGATAATGCGATGGTCTTTCCTGCCTCCTGTTCAATATTGCGCTAGAAACTGTTATGAAACGGGCGAGCTTCAACATGCGGGGCACGATTTTAAATAAATCCAGCCAGTTCATCTGTTTCGCTGACGAAGTGGACATTGTCGGAAGAACGTTCTGAACAGTATACCAGGCTCAAACGGGAAGCAGACTGAGTTGGATTGAAGATAAATACGTCGAAGAGGAAATATCTGCTGGTTGGAGGAACCGAGCGCGATAGAGCTCGCATTGGCAGACGCGTGATGATCGACTGGGATGAGTTCGAGGTGGTGGACGAATTTGTCTACCTCGGATCATTGATAACGTCGGATAACAACTGCAGCAGAGAAACTCGGATACGTATCATTTCCGGAAGTCGTATTTACTACGGATTCCATAAGACCTTGCGGTCTGGTAAACTTAACTTCCGTACTAAGTGTTCCATGTACAAAACGCTGATAAGACCGGTAGTCCTCTACGCGCATGAGACGTGGACAATGCTCAAATCGCTAGGAGTTTTTGAGCGACGTGTGCTTTGGCGGAGTATGTGAGAACGGCGTACGGAGGAGAAGAATGATCCACGAGCTTGCGCAACTCTACGGTGAATCCAGTATACAGAAAGTCGCCAAAGCTGGAAGGGTACGATGGGCGGGACACGTTGTGAGAATGCTGGACTACAACCCCGCAAAGATGGTGTTTACCTCGAATCCGGCCGGTACAAGACGAAGAGGAGCGCAACGAGGTGGTTTGACCAAGTGGAGCAGGATCGTGGAAGTATGGGGCGATCGAGAAATTGGAGTTTAGCAGCCATGGACCGAGTTAGTTGGCGTAACGTTGTGGCGCAGGTCATATCTTCAAAGACGTAGCACCATCAAAAGTAAGAGCACCACGCTTACAGGAGAAAGAGATTTTTTCTTATAATTTCAAAAAGACAGGTAAAAGCTTTCAAAATCTGTTTATTCTCGACTGAACTTTACTGTATGACCTATCTAACATTAAGAGCATACCTTTGTTTACTTTCGTTTTTATCAATATCTAAGCCACATATACATCTTCTGTGAACCGAATGACTTGTCATGGACATTTCCTTTTAATTTGTAGTGAAACACTTTCCATCAACTTTAGTATTAATCTGACATAACCGGAAGAGAGTGAGAGCGAAGAGATCCTCTCATTGTTACATAGGTCATTGAGAAAAGTTCAACTAGTATTCTAAAGAAGTTTGATATTCAAACAAATTACTGAAACAATGAATAGGGAGCCGGATCCTATTTTTGAAACTTTTGATTCACTTTGGCAGTGGAGTTTTTTGACAGCTACTGAGCTCATATTTGGTCACTATATGCGTCTTATTGAAGTGCTTCTTATTGTACAGTTTTAGACGATTCGGCCGAGAAACCCCCATGCTAAAGTGAATAATGGAACTGCCCAAGTAGCTCTGCACCCTACTTCTTTTTTTGCTTTTCACTTTGAAAAGTGTTACATCTTTCTGCGGACAAACTGTATCAAAGTTAAGCATTATTGAATACGACTCACACAAGGCTGTATCGGAACAAGAGCCATCGGAACAAGGATCTGAATAGAACCTTATATTGATCCATAGTTCATTTTACAAGCCATTTGAAGTCCTATTTAAAACGATTCCGGGCTATCCAGATGTGGCCGCATCTCATGTTGGTTCATGGCATTATAGCAGATGAGTTCGAAATACGCGTATCTGTCAAAGGGTACAAACTCGAATGGAATCAAATGGTATACAGTGAGCTCTCCTTTACTCGATATTTCGTATATCGATATCGAGTTAGAGAAGTTTGGTTTCATAGCTAACTCGATGGTCCTTGGATCGCAGTTGCACTGGTTTTATGATCTGTAAATTGATACCTTCCTAACTTAACGGTCCCTTTAATATCGAATTATAGAGAGTTGACTGTACTACTGAATTCGGTAACCATTTAGTTATAGGTATTCCACTAAACACCTTGAACATTTATTATCATTTATACTAGCACAAAGCCAAAACAAAAACTACAGTGTTGTTAGTTGCTTCCCTAATGTGATTTTGGTTTTTGGTTAAAGTTGGATTCCAAGGTGTTTCACACAAGTCTTAAATCTTTCACTTTTGGATTCGCGCCTCGCTACGACGTGTATCCGGGCATATATCCGGGTCACATGTTCATATTTTTTGCCAGCCAGATTCACCGATGCCAACAATACAACTTTAAATAAACAGTCGATAACGAATCAAAATTCGTCATAAATATGTGCTAAATAATGTTTGCTCCCTCACTATATAACTTGACACCTATGTGTCAAATCAAATATCCATAAAACCAAACTTTATTTATCATTCCCAAAATCTATGCTGAGCGTACTCGCGGTCAACACTTTATTAGCCATGAGATCATCGTTGACTTGAAAGCGATTTTTATATCGAATGGATTCAGTTTAAAAAATAAATGCATATCTAACTTCATCTGACCAATTCATTGAAACCCCTCTCATCGTGACAACGTGTCAGGTTTCAAATAAAGAGCTTTTGGTTTATGTGGGAATATTATTAGTTTAGTTTTGGAAGCATTAGGAGAAATCTTCCATTTTTGCAAGTATGAAGAAAAAATATCCTAACAATAAAAAAACATCTATTTTTGCAATCTATTACATATGACATGCAGGCTTCGTCCTTGGGCGAAGAAAGCTGTGTCATCCGCAAACAAAGATTTTTGACATCCCCGAGTTAACTATGAATATAAAATAAATAATGTAAAATAAATAATATAAAAATATTGTATAATATTGGCCCCAAAACGCTGCCGTTAGAAACAACACCTCATACAGGAAATCTTTTAGACTTGGAGTTCTGATAATCAACCTGAAGTGGACGATTGAACAGATAACTCTGGGTTATTCTATCAATGTATGTTGGAAAATTAAAGTTTTTTTTAATTTTGTAAAATTTTGTCTATGCCTAGAAGAGCAAAACCAGTAGAATAGCCTTTAGATTTGTTGTAACGAATCGAATTTGTTACACGTGAAGGTTGATGAGTGGTCAAATGTCCATGCTGAATCCGAACTGTTCATCGTCAAGAAAATGAATTTTCGTTGATGTGGACCATCATTCTGTTCAAAATGACCTTTTCAAAAATTTTACTGATAAGAGAATGAAGCTGATTAGACGATAGCTAAAAAGTTCTGCAGGATTTTTGTCCGGTTTTAAAATGACGTTCACGATTCAATTTCCTCCAAAAGTCCGTGACAAGTCTTGCACTCAAGTAGATTAATTCCATCATGCGTACCACAAACGTTCCTATTACTGATGTCAGGCGACCCTTAGTGAATATTTTTGTTTGGTTTCATCAAATATCTTTTCCTTATTTGCGGATACAGTCAAGTTCAACGCCAAGGTTACGTAAGCTTTCCATTGTCATGATACCTATATGTTTAGATGGTGTAACATCTTGACCTAACGTCGCCTACGAAATGGATCCGAAGATCAATCTAGCAAAGCACATATCTCTCCAACGCGCAGATGGTGTTTCTGGGGTTTGGCAGTTACCAATTCGTGAATCATTTGATAGTGGTACCGCGTACCGCGAAGGTGTGAGTTTTGGAGGCGGTTGACCGGCAAACAAAAACAAACCATTTCGATGAACTGCAACATTAAAACCGCCACATTTGTTTGGTGTTTGGTGCTCTTGGGACATATTGATCCAGTGGTGTCAACAATCAGAGATTGTAAGTTGAAAACCCAAGTGTTCGTTTAAATATGGTAACAACGGTGGTACATATTTGTATTTATTTCTCTATTGCCAGGTCTTACGAATATCAAACTGCCGAAACTGTTCGAGTACGATGACTTCGACGAGTGCAGAACATGGAACCCTAGTTTTCGATACTGTGTTGTTCAAGCTGTTATTCAACCAGACAACACTTCCCCTATATGGCAGAATATCAGTGTAAGTTGATACGAGTTATTTCGGGCTAGGGTAGAAGCACCAAGATTGTACATCATTTTACGAAGCAAATCAGCATGACTCATTTTGACATTAATAGACCATGTCCACATGACAGATCTACATCCCTAGAAACATCAGAAAATGTCAGAAGATAATAATAATTATTTATTTCCCCTTAATTGTAGCTCTCATAAACTTACTTTGGCCAGGGTGTTTCCAAATTGGTCTTTCTTACAAAACATCAATGTGTAAAAAATCAAAATTTCAAATGTGACCAAAAGTGGTTATGGTAGCCCATATTAGCCAGCGCCTTTTTAATGCGAAAAAATGGATTCTGTCAAGTTCCAACTATTTTTTTAGTAGGTGTTCAGCCTGCATTTGAAGTGAATGTTGTAAACCGGGAACCGTCATTGGTTTGACAACACTTTTTAATATGTATCCCGCTAATATGCACATCGTTCAGATTAAAAATGGAGCAAACATCATTTAGCTCATGGAACGGAGTGAAGAGAAAGGGAAGATTGTGGAATGGAACGCAGAATCAAAACAAAACAGCCAAAGAGGTGACCACAAACACGGTCGTAGAGTGACTAGAAGATCAAATTAAAATAGCACCCCGATTCATTGGGTATCGTTCAAATTAGTGAAGGTGCACGGTACTGATTTTTATAATGACTTTTTCTCATAGGAAAATATAAATGAGCAAGGAATTAACTGATCCCAAGGACCTAAGGATTTTATAAAGCTGCAACTTGTGCATGCGGGAGCCTTCCTCAGCCGAGTGGTTAGAATCCGCGGCTACAAAGCAAAGTCATGCTGAAGGTGTCTTGGTGTCTTGGTGGGTTGGAATCCCGGTCGGTGCAGGATCTTTCCGTAATGGAAATTTCCTTAACTTCCCTGGGCATAGAATATCTTCGTGCCTGCTACACGATACACAAATGCGAAAATGGAAACTTAGGCAAAGAAATCTCTCAGATAATAAATGTGGAAGTGCACATTGAACATTAAGCAGTGTCCCAGGCCCTGTCTCAGTGAGGTCGTAATGCCAAGAAGAAGAAGAAGAAGATATCTCAGAAGCCTGAATACTTACTTAGAAAGATGGCGTCTTCGGCAAAATTGTACTGCAGCTCAAGGGCTATCATTAGTTTAGCCATTCTCGAATTTCAAGGCTCAAATAAATATAGCCTTCAAGCTACTGAGCAACTTTGCCGAGGACACCATCTTTCCAAGTGGTCAGGCTCTTGAGATATTTGCAAAACAAAAGATTCATACACACTAGCGCCGCCTGGTGGTGGAATTCTGATCTGAATGGTCACGGCATGTTAGCCCTTGATCTCATTAACAACTTTGTCGAAGATGGTTTTTCTATATTTAATCTAGATCGTGATTTATTTCATGTTGGACATGAAAATCCAAGGTTGTGTACAAAGTACTGTCAGATGATAGAGTTTCATACTTGAATCATCTGAAAAAATCTTCAGGAGATAATATATTTAAATTGGCGCCTCATAAGAAATCAATACCAACCAAATTGATTTGAAATCAAAACGAAAAATGTGGCAAAAAGTGGTTATTGAAGCCTTATATGCAAATGTTGTAATACTGTCTTTTATGATTATAAGACATCCACGTAGTTTTATTCGTATATATGCAGGAATATTAGAATGAAGTAGACCTAACACTGTAGGTATTATGCACGTATGTGCCAATTTGGGTTTTTTTCAAACTAATATAGGGTGTCCCAGAAAGTAAGGAATATCATAGTACTTTTTCGACTGAACAAATATTTTTGTATTTTTCTTAAGGATATTTTAAATGCATCGAAAAATGTTTTCAGAAGATCAATTTTTATCTGGATTGCACAGGCCTCACTTTTTTGAAAATATGTAGAAATTTTTTTTTCGTTTTTTTGAAAATATGTAGAAAATATGTAGAGAGTCTGTTATTTCTAGGGATATTCTGATAACAAATGGACATTACGATAGGTAATCTATTCTTAATGAGTACCTATCAAAATCTTTGGAAATCGCAAATGACAATATTATCACATTTTTCACAGACTTCGCTATCGGCTCCTGATAAACAGACTATCTCATGTAAGACCACTTACATGTCAGTGTCCAACCTAATTTTGTATTTCTGCTGAGAGTTTATTAGACCAATCAGCCCATATAAACATAACAGACTCATCAATTTTCCGTAGTCGTATCCTTGTTGAAATCAAATGTTACTGGATTGCATTGCTCATTGCTTTATCTAATGGAGCAAAGAATCAAATCCTAATCAAGCGTCTTCTTGAACCTATAACCATTATTATATAATGAACCAGATGTGTGAAATAGAAAGAAAAGTAGTATTTATATGGTGCACATTCTCACATACTTGCTTAATGATCGTCAACATTCCAAATTCATATACAAAATTGAAGCCAA
The DNA here is from genome assembly GCF_002204515.2 of Aedes aegypti. Lineage (NCBI taxonomy): Eukaryota > Metazoa > Arthropoda > Insecta > Diptera > Culicidae > Aedes > Aedes aegypti. The sequence goes on from NW_018735230.1 coordinate 18,870, forward strand.
TATTCTTCTGAAATGGTGCACGTTTCCCTGAAGTCATCCAGTGCTAAAAAAACATTGATTTGACAAATATTCTTGAATAATTGAATTTAAAAAGATATTGATTTTTTGCTTATTACATTTTTCGTGATTAAAAATGCCAAATTTTCAATTTTTATCAACAAATTATCCAAGGGTGCTGCAAATCATTTGAAAACGGCCTCTTTCTAAACTTTTCTTTCACTTTAAGATCCATATAAACGCGTCCCTGATCCATCAAAAAAAAATGTTTGTCGAACAGTGTTATTCTATTGGCTGTTCGAGCATAAATTAGTGATGTTGATCCTTTTCCTAGGGCATAATAATATTTTTCTTATTTTTAAACCGAGTTGATTTTGATTTCTTGTTTCATAGGCTATCACTCTTAAATAAGTTCCTCCAGATTAAATGGTCATCTGTGTCGATACGACAGTTAAATATGTTTTTGAAGATTTTTAATGTACCGTAATCCGGGGGCAAACTGATCACTATTTTACAACTTTTTGTTGTGTTATTGGAATTCAAATTTTGTCAAATAAATTTCAACAAAATCAGAACACCATTGATCTTTATCAGTTTATGTGATCGATTTTTCATGAAACAATATTAACCATATCACAAATATAGTTTTAATATCAAAAAAATAAAATGCCACTCTGGGGCGAAATTGATCACCATATAACAAAGCAGGTTTAAGAGTGCAAAATTTCCCTATCTACTGAATTTAAATCTCCTGAATCTGAAAATGATGTCAAAATTCTTATAACTCGAGTATTTGATCATATTATTCCAAAATTAAACTTTGAAAATCTGCCTAATACGCCTAAATATAGGCAATTTCTCTTGAAATAAGCACATTTTTGTAGAATAAACGGTTTTATAAGCAAAAAAACTATACTTGTTATGCTGTATCATATCAAAAATGAGTTAAGTAGTTCATACTTAAGCTTACACAACATTTTATACACTCAAACTTGACATGTAGGTATAGCACCAGTGTATTGTTAAGCGCCGACATTTCCAACGGTATTGCTTACACCTTCAAAAAGTGTGAATATTTCAATGCAAAACTGACCCTAATAAAAATAAAATAGTTCAACATCATCATTAGACATCTATAAACTAGAAAACATGGAATGTCTGTGATGCCAACGAAGCTTTTAGCATCCTTCGGAGGAAAAGTTGTTTGGTACCGACTTGATCAAATTCGACCCAGTGATCAATTTGCCCCCGGATTACGGTACGTTCGTTCTAACCTAATATAAATTTCGTACAACATAGTCGCTCAGAAATAACGCCATTTGTGCAGAACTGTTACGAGATGGTTCAAATAAATGTACTACCGTTCTTTACATATTTATCTCGCGGTCCATAAAGTTTACATCAGCGGTTTTCAGATCGTGTTCCGCGGAGCACTTGGTGCTCCCCGAAGCCCATGATAGTTTTGAAAATGTGTTGCTTTGAAATATCCCAAATTTTTGTTTTAGAATACGCTTTCAATTATTTCAAACCAAGCCATACCTAAATTTTTCAAGTTTTTTTTTCTACTTTTTTTCAAGTAGTTTGATAAATCCTCATAAACTAGGTTACGCCAATTTACTCGGTTGATGCCTCTACCCTCCAACATCGATTTTAGCCCACGCTCTCCAGATCTTGTTGCACCTGATCAAGCCACCGCGCTAGCTGTGCTCCACACCTTCTTGTACCATCCGGATATAACGTGAGCTCTATCTTTGCAGGGTTGATGTTCGGCAGTCTTGAAATATGCCCTGCCCAATGCACCCTTCCAGCTTTCACCACCTTCTGGATACAGGGTTCGCCGTAGAGCCTAGCGAGCTCGTGGTTCATTCTCCGCTGCCACACACCGTTCTCCTGCGCATCGCCAAAGATCTTCTTAAGCACTCGTCGTTCGAACACTCCAAGAGCTTGCAGGTCCTCTTCCTGCATGGTACATGCTTTATGTCCATAAAGGACCACCGGTCTTATTAGCGTTTTGTACATTTGGTGCGGGGGTGAATCTTTCTCGATCGCAATTTCTTCTGGAGCCAAGGATCCGAGGTAGACGAACTCATCAACCACCTCGAAAGTGTTTCAGTCTATCGTAACACTGCTTCCTAGACGGGCTTTGTCACGCTCGGTTCCACCTATCAGCATGCATTTTGTTTTTTTTTTATTCACCACCAAATGACGCCTCACGTTTCAGGCGGGTGTACAGATCTGCCACCGTCCGAAATGTTCTTCCGACAATATACATATAATTCGCGATGCAAACAAATTGGCTGTATCTTGTGAAAATCATACCTCGGTTATTGATCCCAACTCTCCGCATAACACCTTCTAGCGCGATGTAGAACATCAGTAAGGGGAAGTCTAGAGGCAATGAGTAATTCTTATTTCCCTAGAGAGTTGCAAGTCGACGTGTGATCACAGAGATTTGGACTAAACACTTCTATATGAACTTAAACTTTTGCACGGGGTGACATTAAAAAAATCGACCGTTTTTAAGCTTTCCAATAGATTTTTTCGTCCAAAGGGAAGAATATAACAATTCGTAGGAGATTGGCTCGTTCTTTAGCTTCTATATAATTTGTATGGAGTTGAAAATTGCTGAACATCTTCAAAGCCGTTTTGTCCAAAGTTTCTTTCGTCTGGTTGTCGCATTCTCTAAAAAAACAAAGTCTTTACAGTACTGACAAGAATAAAGTACACAAGGCCGATTGACCTGAAATTTCAACTGCATGTTGGAAATAAGTTCAAATAAGATTTGTAAATGAATCATCAAAATCTATGCAAAAGTACATAAGTTCTTAAAATCCGTCAACACTGTCCAAGTTATGATAATTAGATGTTTTGAAAACAAACAATTTAGGATAAGTACGATCTTCTACAAAGTTTTTCATCTAAGTAAACAAATTTGCAGGAACATGCCTTTTTCTAAATATTCACATTGCATAAAATATTCCAATTTGAAAATTTTGGCATTATTCTCAAAACAGTTTTTTTTTTTGTTATCTGCTTTCAAACACTTGAATAGAATTTGATTAATTTATAATAAATCAAATTTCAAGTAACTACCAAAAAGCTAAACATTACATATACTTTGCAATTGAATAAGATGGACAAAGGATGTGAAGTTTTGCGAAAAAGTTACACGTCTTCTCGGAGAGAATCGAACTCACGACTCCCTGATCTCTAGTTAGGGCGCGTTACCCCTACGCCATGAGAGCTATCAGAAGGCCGGCTCCAAAGTCACGTTCCCCACCAGTTTGGAAATTTGTGCCATCGCCATATTTGAGCCTATTTCATCATCTACCCGGTGGGAGAGGAAAGGGAAGGGAAAGATGGGAGGAAATAGGAGTGGGGTCCCTTGAAGAGGGAAGATCCTATAAGCGAATTGAGAGCATGTACACTCCCGTGCATAAGTTTGGGTTCACCCCCTAAAAAACATGCAAAAGTGTTCAGTCCATATCTCTGTGATTACACGTCCAATTGAAACTCTCTAAGCCGCATTCGGAAGTTATTCTTACTTCGTATGTATTTTTCCAAGAACATTATTTGAACTTTGTATACTAAATTTGTACATAAAGTTGTGACATTTTTATAAAAAACATACTGAAAAACATAGCTAATTTCCTCAGCATTGGATCGGCTAAAATTTTAAAACAAGGTGTCATTAGAATCGTAATCTTATATTCTGCCCTTCAACACTCACGAATTTTTTGCGGAAAAATCTGAAAAGTATTCAAAATCAATGAAACAGTCAGTCAAGTCATCGTGCAAAAGTTTGGGTTCACCCCTCAGTATGGTGTATCGTGCAAATGTTTGGGTTCACCTGAACTTACTTAAATCTATGAAATCTCAAACCAATCATGTACGCGCCATTATTTGCACTCAAAAAAGCTTTAAACTATTAAAATTGGTTGAAAAATGGCTGAGATATTGACAAAAATGATGTGCGGTGAACCCAAACTTTTGCACGATGACTTGACTGACTGTTTCAATGATTTTGAATACTTTCCCGATTTTTTCGCAAAATTTTCGTGGGGTCTCTTCAAAGAATATAAGATTACGGTTCTAATGACACTTTGATTTGAAATTTTGGTCGATCCAATACTGAGGAAATTAGATATGATTTATTAGTGTGTTTTATGAAAAATGTAACAACTTCAAGTAAAAATTTAGAATACAAAATTCAAAAAATGTTTTTGTAAAAATACATACGAAGTAAGAATAACTCTTTGCTTTTCGAATGCGACTTAAAGAGTTTCAATTGGGCGTGTTATCACAGAGATATGGACAGAACACTTTTGTATATTTTTTAGGGGTAAACCCAAACTTTTGCACGGGAGTGTAGCTCCATACCACAATGGGTTCTAACAGCGCCCTAAAAAGGGCACTGCAAAACACATGAGCGTAAAGAGAGCCTATAGCTCATTACCACAGCGGGTTAAGAATAGCAGAAAGTCCTGAAGATTCAGGCTTCTGAATTCAGTTTCACTTTATAAGTGTTTACCAAGTAATTGGAATCGCATTTGTGCAAACACTGGACAGTAGTGTAAGAAAAAATTTATATTCTCGCTCCAGTCCACTTTTTGGATTGCTTTTAGGTCCCATAACAACAGTGCAAAATTTCAGCTCGATCGGAGAAACTACACTCCCGTGCATAAGTTTGGGTTCACCCCCTATAAAACATGCAAAAGTGTTCTGTCCATATCTCTGTGATTACATGTCCAATTGAAACTCTCTAAGCCGCATTCGAAAGGCAAAGAGTTATTCTTACTTCGTATATATTTTTCCAAAAAAATTTTTTGAACTTTGTATACTAAATTTTTACCTAAATTTGTGACATTTTTCAAAAAACACACTGAAAAATCATATCTAATTTCCTCAGCATTGGGTCGACCAAAATTTTAAATCAAAATGTCATTAGGATCGTAATCTTATATTCTTTGAAGAAACCCCACGAAATTTTGGCGGAAAAATCTGGAAAGTATTCAAAATCAATGAAACAGTCAGTCAAGTCATCGTGCAAAAGTTTGGGATCACCCCTCAGTATGGTGTATCGTGCAAAAGTTTGGGTTCACCTGAACTTACTTAAATCTGTGAAATCTTATACCAATCATGTACGCGCCATTATTCGCGCTAAAAAAAGCTTTAAACTATTAAAATCGGTTGAAAAATGGCTGAGATATTGACACAAATGATGCGCGTGCGGCTCAGGTGAACCCAAACTTTTGCACGATTTGCATCATATTGAGGGGTGAACCCAAACTTTTGCACGATGACTTGACTGACTGTTTCATTGATTTTGAATACTTTCCAGATTTTTCCGCCAAAATCTCGTGGGGTCTCTTCAAAGAATATAAGATTACGATCCTAATGACACTTTGATTTAAAATTTTGGTCGACCCAATGCTGAGGAAATTATATATGATTTTTCAGTGTGTTTTTTGAAAAATGTAACAACTTTAAGTTAAAATTTAGTATACAAAATTCAAAAAACGCTTTTGGAAAAATACATACGAAGTAAGAATAACTCTTTGCCTTTCGAATGCGGCTTGAAGAGTTTTAATTGGACGTGTAATCACAGAGATATGGACAGAACACTTTTGTATGTTTTTGAGGGGTTGAACCCAAACTTTAGCATGGGAGTGTATATTTTAGCGCCAGCCGTTCAAAGTTTGTATGGGATTTACTATGGGAAAACTTACTTTTGCAAAGAAAAATCGCCAGAGGTCGCCCGTTGACCTCTATAAATATTCTGAACGCAGACCTCGATAGGTATTTTTACGATGAAGAATATTGTGGAAGACCGCGAAACAATCTGACACTTGTGAAAAAAGTTATTCAATGAAAACCTAGTGGCAAGACGACCTGTTAATGTAAAGGAATAACAATAATGACAAAATCGGGCAAAATTTCCGAATAATCTATGCTTAATAACTTTTTTCACAAGCATCGGATTGCTTTGCGGTCTTCGGCAATGTTGTTCATCGTAAAAACACCTATCGGGATCTGTGTTCAAAATTTTTATAGAGATCAATGGGCGACCTCTGGCGATTTTTCTTTGCAAAATTTAATTTTTCCGTAGTAAATTCCATACAAACTTTGAACGGCTTGCGCTAATATATAGTTTCTCCGATCGAGCTGAAATTTTGCACAGTTGTTATGGGACCTAAAAGCAATTCAAAAAGTGGACTGGAGCGAGAATCTAAATTTTTCATGTAACCGTGTCCCAGGCTACTGGACAGTTACATATCAGGTGATACGAAGTTTCATAATCGGAGTCACAACTATCACACACAAATGAGTCAGCACGCTGAATATTTGCTATATGATACAGGTATGTTCCGTTTTTGTCACGTTCTGATTTTGTCACGTTCCGATTTCATCAACAAATTATTCCGTTGTTATCAAAACAAAAAAATTGGAGCTTTTTATTTTTTCAAATGCTTAAAATTTAAAATAAAGACTAAAATTGAAGCAAGTCGATATTATGTTAGTGTTCAGCGCCTACGGTACATGTTATTTATCAAGTCCTATTCTATTCAATAAGGTTTAACTCTTCCTTACCTGCTAATCAAATAGAGTTTTCAAACTTAGCATGAGATGTTGAACACGATTGACGCATTCTTCAACAGTCGAGAGTTGCTCTAGCCACGTCCTAGCGACAACTAAAATTGTAATTAGTTGTATACGTTCTTAAGAGAGTTGCACAGACCTCTGCTTCTCCTTTATAATATGGCATCATAAAATGTTCGATAGAAATATACGTTTAGAATGAACTAAAGATTATCTGCAGTGGCGTCTCGTCCTAAGGTGCACTTGGTGCACTGCACAGTCAAAGATTTTGAACTAACAAATTAAATATATATATATTATAATTCTCAATACTTCCAGCATTCATAATGTGTAGTTGCTTGAAAATGTTGTTTGATTTCTTCACCTTCAACTGGTCCATCGCCCTCAGTGAACAAACCGTTTGATTCTCCCCCCCATGGTCTTGCTCAACCAGCAAGCGAAAACAGCGAAGCAAACAAGACAAACTGCCATGCGTCTCCATCGTATTGCAGAGAATGTTCATTTCAGCCGTGCACTCTTTCTTGTGCACGAAACTAGCGTTTATGGACACAGCAGGAATGTGCATTTGTATTGACATTTCTAGAGCAACAGTGGCGTTGTATAGGTAAAATCTGGTTCACTCCAATTTGTGCACCCGAGAGAGAAATTGCCCATGACGCTCGCATTGGTTTGCAAGAATTGAGAAAGCGCGCGCAACTGGCGTCACGACGTCTGCTGTTGGAAGAGAAAGCGTCAACGCCATAAATGCTTTGTGTGTATGTATGTTGCATGGAGCTTCCAGGTGTTGCGCGATAGTAGGCGCAATATTGATTGGAACCAATACTAGATGTTATAAACATATTGGCCAAATTGATTATGTGTTATCTTACTAAATACACAAAATTCATGTGGCTTTGAATTGATTTATAAACTATGTGTGAATATAGTTTTTCTTGCTCAACAGACCGACAACTGATAAATTGCGGTGGGCGCAAAGTGGGTTTCAGCGTTCAACAGTCAGTCATCATTTCACTTGAAAGCTTTGATGTATCCACAAAAGTATACAAAGAGATGTACCAGCGCTGGACATCGTCAAAAAGCTAAGATATCGTGATACAATTGACAAGCTGTAAATAAAAAGAATTATTATATAGAATAACAACGTTAGGAATAATGGAGATTCGGAATTTCGCGAATGCCACGAAATCCACGGAATTTATCCTTCATCGCGAAACTTGGAAAATAACGCGTAAATAGTTGAATTCTGAAGGTTTATATGATAATCTCAGAAAAGTTCAGATTTTTGCTCATAAGGATGGTTTATTTATTTGTAAGCCGATTTTCATATAAAAAATGTGCTAATCGTTTAGTTTCAAGTTAAAAGTCTTTCTTCTTGCTTTAAATTTGATAATATGATATTAAACTTATTATCTCAGTTCGCAAAATACGAAAAAATGATTGAAATTTATGCATATAAAGGTCATTTTTACTGTAAATATTCATTTTTATGTCAAATATTATCAAACAATGGGACCGTGATTAATACGCAAAATTTTTCTTTCATTGCCTTGGTATCAGCGAAATTTTGAGAATTTTCCTTTTCCTAAACATTGTATATTGGAATCATCCAAAATTCTTAAAACTTACAACTAGTGATTGAAACGAAGAAAACAAACAAAACATACGTCCAATAAGCAACAAATATAATAGCTTCCAGACACTTCAAGATTGCATACAGTATTGGAAATTACATTTTAAGGTGTTAATAATAAGAAATTACATTTTAAGCTGAAATACATTTTAAAAAATCATTTGAAAAATTCGTATTCATAATTCAAAATAAACGGTTTGTGCGAGTTAGTGCACAGGTAATCAAATTCCTCACGGGACGCCTCTGATTATCTGTCAAGTAATTTTGGCAGAAAATTGTCATTTCCGCAATTTTGGGCAGAGAAATTTCATTAATTGAAATAAATACGCCTCAAAACGTTTCTGATTTCAAGCTGCCGAACAGATTTGTCTGCAGTACTTATGGAGTCTACTGTCCGAAAAAAATACAAAGAAGCGCGGCATCAGCTAAATCTGCCGAGAATACGTAAATTCCCCTAGAAGCGGTAACCTTTAGGCCAAATTTAAAAACAGACGTTGCAATGAGTGAAGCTCATACTGCCGGTACTTGTCAGCACTCTAGCTTTTGCTCAAGTAATTCGGGGTATAGTTGATCAGTAGGGAAAAGTTGATCATACCCGTACCCTCATGTATAAACTGTCAAGAGACTATGATCCGATTTCAATTATATCACAATTTCTGTGATGTCAAATTACCTGATATCTGCTCTTGATGTTTTAAAATTTGTTTGACATTCAAGATAGTTATACCTTGTAAAGCAGATTTTTTTATGAAATGTTCGATGAACTGTTTTTCTCCAAAACATCGACTATTGCCAAGGCTATATACAAGCACCATTGAAATAAAACTGTTTCAAACATTCCAGATATGTTCTGTGAACTCACTTTGAATTTGCCATTGAGGATAAAAATTTCATTTTCAGAGAAAAAACATGATCTTTTTGTGAGTGAGTTGTTCATTCAAAGGAAAATTTCATATATTTAGGCGTATAATGTGGTGTTTTCTGTAATTCACCACATTCAACTCTAAAATTGACCGATTTATCAATAAGTTTTAAGACTCCTGAGACTTGATTCAGATTCAGTGACCCCTAATCTTTTGAATAGCATATAGTTTAAGTTTAGGAAAGCTATCGCAGTAATTGATCAACTTCACCCCGGGATCAAAAACTAAACATTTTGATTTTAAAAACAATTTCTTATTATGATAAACATTGTGTCAAAATTATGTTTGTTATAATTCGATAAAGATTCAACCAGTACAGGTTTCAAAAATAATTGGATAATAATGCATGGAATTGTAGAACAGAATGGCACAAAAGTGATCAACTTTACCCTCATTTTACCGGGTTACCATGAATATTGGGTTACGGCAAGGAAAATGATTGAGTTCATTTTATGTTTGATAAGACAATCGACCCTATCAAGTTTAGGATATTATCTTTTATTCCTCCAAACTTGTAGTCCAGTTTATAACAAAACCAATTAATAAGGTCTGCTCAAGGAGTAGGGGAAGAGGATTAGCAAAACATAACGTTCTATTGAACAATTTTGAATCTTCATTACAATAAATTAACTTAGAAGAAGAGGGAAAATTTGCTGAAAGGCTGACAGTTTGAGAACGATAAAAAAAATAAATAAACGCACTACTTTTCCCCATGGAGACCAAAGATTAGTTAATGAAGAATTCTATACTAACTGCCATACGCTTTGTTTATCAACAAAAGGGTTTCTAACCAATAAGTTCTAATTTGGAGATGCTTGCTCTGGAATTTGTATTTGTGATGAAGCTATTTAATATCAGTTTTCCTTAACAAAAACACACTACAACGCAATGCTAAAATGTGAAGATGGCGCGTTTCTAGAATGGTGATAAGCGCCATACCCAGTGGTAATAATAACTTTCAGAAAAAACATCACCACAATCATTTTACGAAATTTGAAGAAAAGGAAACTGTAAATATTCTTTGAGGTTGCAAAAACTTTCGCAATGTAAATGTGAGCATTTACCCGCCAATTGGGTGTGATATAATATCATAAAGAAGAAGAAAAAAAATGAAAAGAAGAAAGAAAATAGTTATTTATTGTTGAATCTTTTTAAGAAACATGATCGGCTTGAATCCTTGTTCGCCATTTTTACAATTTTGACCCATTTCATAATGAAGAGAACATTTATGTGATTATCGTTTTATTACTCCATGTTACATTCACTGAAATCCTGAACTAAGCAACGAAAACAATTAATGATTTATCACAGAATCATATCGATTGATTGGAGTCTACAATCAACTTCCATCGCGAACCTATATGAATGAATATACCTAAATGCTCCTCAGCAGGGTTGGGAAAAAATCTGATATTCACTCTACAGTAGTCAACAAAGCCAATCACAGTCAGCGAAGCCAGTGAAACTCACGCCATCGCTGCTGTAGGCAAAAAACCTTGGAAAATTACAAAACACCCGTGCTAAGGGCAACCCAAAATTACTGTAGACAAAAATGTTCTATTCCCGCTGCATTTCCCGCATTTAGAGCCTTCAATGACACTACTGATTTAGAGAAATTCATGTACCCAATATAGGCTACTGATGAGATTCACGATTTTAACAACTACTGTACTGCCATAACTGCATATTTGTAACATTCGACAAAAGTAGGCATTGAGTATAATGGAATACAAGTTTGCATTTTATGGCAGTATGGGGAGGAAACCAAAATTTCCAAAAATTAACAGGACACAAAAGTGCTTATTTGACGCTGATATATTTTTGTACAACCTCATATCGCATTACTGGGTGGAATTGACAGAAACATAATTATGATAGAATTTTCATTGCTATTACATCACGAAGCTCATTTATAATCTCAATGTGACTGTTATGCGGTTATATTACCAATGTGACAAACAACTTGGTATTTTTTTTCGAATTTTCTAGAACAATCTCACAGATTTCAGTAAGTTGATCGAAAGTATTTATCATTTGATGACTCTCCATGGTATTAACCCCAATTTGTCAAAATGTCGAGTGTGACTGTTTTGCAGTTATGGGCAGTGTAGTGAGAGAGCCACGTGATTTTCGCGAAATTCAAGCCTACTACTATTACCATTCCCAATTGTGGGTAATGTACAATTTTGTTTGACGACACGACTCCAAACTATTCCAATATTGCTTGTGCTGAGTTGCCGCCCAAGAATTAATCTGAAGCTTCACCCCTCCTAAATTCAAGAAGTGCAAATAATGTTAATGTTAATATTGTAACGGGAAGTAACGACCATTGACTTGATGAGAAAAATGATTTCATCGCAGTAACCCATGACATGTCAGTGAAAAATAATACCTGCACGGAGAAATATTTTTACCTAATTTTTGAGTTTACTTTACCCAAAATTAAGTATATCGATTATAGTTTCAACCCAAAATCTCTCGGTTTTCTCTTTCTCCCACACGAATGGTTGTCAAAAATAAGAGAGCTGCATCTACCCAATGGGGGTACTTTGGCCCAATAAGCCAAATTTGGGTAAAGACAACTTTTCTTACGTTTGGGTCGAAAGAACTCAATTTTTCGTTAAATCAACCCAAAATTGAGTATATTTTTCTAATGGAATTATAGCCAAACTACCTAGTGAGGACCTTGGAAATTAAGCCAAAATTGAGTTATTGGGCTCAACTACGGAATTGCGTTGAAACAACCCAAAATTGAGTTGAATTCCGTCTCCGTGTGCACTATTGATATTGACAATTCGAGTGACAATTAGAAGTTCGGCAGTCAAAACATCGGTGAAGTTCGGCGTCGGCATTCTAATTAAGTGCTTCGCTGATGCATAAGAAATGCCTTTGTCGGCGTAGCACTTCGGTAGAATGCCGACGCCGAACTTCGGCGAACTTTTGATGGTGATATTTCATTTCTCTTATGAACTTCGGTCTAAAGTTAATCTGAATGCACAATACACTGTTCCTTTAGTTGCGGTATATTTTTAATTTGTGTTCCTATACCTAGTTGTGGTATTCGTCGTTTTCTTATGGGATCCTCCACTATAGGAACACTTTACCGCAACTATTGGTACAAGTAAGAAAAGTTTTAGCAATTTTGATGATATTTCATTAGTTTCAAAGCAAATTGAACGCTCTTTTCAACTATTCCGTGTATCAACAAGCCAATACGTTGATTGGCAGTGTCGGTTCCGTGGCTAATGTGATAAAATCAGTGAAAACGGCACTACCGCAACTATAGGAACAACCACAACTAAGAGAAAAATTACCCTATAACAATCATATCAGAGATTTTGTTCAGGAGGAAACTCGAGAGGAATAAAATAAATAATTTGCTTCATTATAAAAAAAATCTGTTTTTAAAGTGGTTGTATCATTTTAGAAAGTCACATTTTTTAAATTTATGAATATATTTTCACATTTTCTATTTTAACTAGACTGTTAGGCTTATATCAAATTTCTCAATGATATATAATGATATATTATACAATATATTTATATCGAATAGGTTATATCGGCCAATAGACGTAATTTTCCGCACGATCAACTGGAGAGGGGATTATGTTTACAAAGATGTTTGAATCAGCTTGCTGTCTCACATCAGATATCAGTTGGTTTGGTCGAATCAAATCTGATTACGGAACATGAACAAAATGCATATTTTGGCCAATGCCTAAACCTGGAACTCGAAACTTCTTACAACTTGCATGCAACTACAACCGTTATGAACTGTATCACAGAAGATGATTTTCGGATATCTTTAGGTAAGCTATTGTAAAATATTTATGGGTCAAAGTGAACCACCTTACAATTTTAACAATCATTTTTTTTCAGGTGCAGCTGAGATAGTATTCATTGGGATGGTTGTGTTGATTATACTACTAATTGCAATTGCTACTGCACGGGATTTAAGGGGAGATCTCAAAAATCAATGTAAGTATGTTGATATGAACTATCCCCAAAAAAGCTAACAGTTCATGCTTTTTTTCTTAATTTCGAAAATAATTCAAATTAGTACTGCTGAAGTGTTTCAATAATTTTACATTATTTGATGAACGATTAAGTTATTT
>NW_018735231.1:0-2500 GCF_002204515.2 Aedes aegypti
CACCTCCACGTAACAACTTTTGTATAGAAAATTTTAAATTTTTCTTTGAACCGTAACACTATGTAAGACCCCCTCCCTCCCCTGTTGCGTTACGTAATATTTGAACGGTCCCTAAGGGGTCGATGATCATTGGCGTAGCTAGGTTTTTTCATCAGGGGGGGGGATGGCTTGAGAAGATCGATTCTTAACATTTCATTCACGATTTTTACGACAAAACGATCATTATACATTACACTCTTTTTGCATGAAACATAAAACTATACAAGATACCCTCCGTATTTTTTTCATAGTAAGCCAAGTAAAGTCCTAAACGCGTCTTATTTCAATGTTGAGTGACGGGTCTATTTAAAGTCTTGCAGATTTACCTATTGGAAAAATTCCAAAGATTCGTTTCGTTGTGGTCCCTTTGATCGGCAATTTTGCTTTGTCCAGTAAAACAAATGGAATCAACCTGAGTTCCTAGTTATACATGATTGATGAATTATCTAAAAATTTCTCACAGAACACAGAAATTCCTAAAGATGTTCATATTAAAATTCCTCTTGATTTAGAAACTCCTTCGAAATACAGTAAGGACCCGATTTTGTCAGCTCCTCGATGAATTTTAGGCTGACAAAATGGGGAACCTGACAAAATGTGGTCATTTTATTTTGTTTCTGATTTTCAAATTTTGACGTGTTACATGGTTACATGGACTTTTAGAAGGGCGATGGACTTAGACGTAGCCCGTTTTTTTTTATCAGGAGCTCCCCCTCTCTCATATTGATAATATCGATTTTTAACACTTAATAAAAGGCATTGCCATTGCCCCCTCTAGCTACGCCCATGCAGATTTGATTTGATAAACCCTTCGAAAAATTTATGGCAAGAAGTTTTTCAAAAAGCTGATTGTTTTGAATACTCCATAAGTTTTCCAATCTATCATCATGCAACAATTATATAAATATGAGTGCTGGAGACAATCTTTTAAGAATACAAACACATGATAAATTCCCGTAATATTGTTTTTAGCATCGTCCAAAGAGGAGGAGGCATTCCCATTGCCCCCTCTGGCTATACCCATGCGTGCATGACATTAAACATCATCATTTTTAATGAAAATATGGTAGAACATGGCGAAAACAATTTTTTGATAAATTTAAAACAAGCTTAAGGAATCGTACACAGTTTAAATTAAAAGTTATTTCCAACATTCAGTTCAAATTTCGGATCCATCATTTTTCTAAAAGCAGAGCCACCCTCGTCAATATTGCTAACCAATCAGTGCTGTCTCCGATTGCTTTTAAGCTTCTAACCAACTTTGCTGAAGACATGAACATTCTAAGTGGTCAGGTTCATGAGTCAGAGCCGTCTAAAATATATGTGGGCTTCGTAGCCGTGCGGTTAGTGTCACCAGGCATTTAGCCGCATCGTGTTAAGGAGTGTGGGTTCGATTCCCGCTGCAGGCTGGAAAACTTTTCGTGAGGAATGTTTTCCGACTGTGCCACTGGGCGTTGCATGCTAGTCCGTTGTCTAGTGTGGTGCTTCCTTCAAATGACTAAAGTCCACTGGAAGCATTAACGTGTCGGTGTCTATTTAAATTTACATGCACACTAGCGCCACGTAGCGGCAAAATTGCTAACCAATCAGTGCTGCCTCAGATTGCTTTTAAGCTTCTGAACAACTTTGCTAAAAACACGAACATTCTAAGTTGTCAGGTTCATGAGCTAGAGCCTGCTAGAATATGATCAAATGACATGCACACTAGCGCCACGTAGCGGCAAAATTGCTAACCAATCAGTGCTGTCTCAGATTGCTTTTAAGCTTCTGACCAACTTTGCTGAAGACACGAACATTCTAAGTGGTCAGGTTCATGAGCTAGAGCCGTCTAAAATATGATCAATTTACATGCACACTAGCGCCACGTAGCGGCAAAATTGCTAACCAATCAGTGCTGTCTCAGATTGCTTTTAAGCTTCTGACCAACTTTGCTGAAGACACGAACATTCTAAGTGGTCAGGTTCATGAGCCAGAGCCGTCTAAAATATGACCAATTTACATGCACACTAGCGCCACGTAGCGGCAAAATTGCTAACCAATCAGTGCTGTCTCAGATTGCTTTTAAGCTTCTGACCAACTTTGCTGAAGACACGAACATTCTAAGTGGTCAGGTTCATGAGCTAGAGCCGTCTAAAATATGATCAATTTACATGCACACTAGCGCCACGTAGCGGCAAAATGGCGTATTAAAAATTTCAGGTGATGAACGCCGTAAGGCTTCTGAACAACTTTGCTGAGGACCGCAGCTTTCTAGAAAGTAAGGTTTCCAAGATATTGCGTCATTAGTGTAATAGCTTACGGGTGATGCTAAACTTTTTGGGGTGCTGCAATATTCAATTGAGGTGTTGCAATACTAGATGATGCGATTCCATACTTATGGCGGGTAGTGTAATTACGCAAAGTTTAATTGCACTTTTCAACAGTCTAGCTCATCCTATTGAACTATGTGTAGCGAACGAAA
>NW_018735232.1:0-28379 GCF_002204515.2 Aedes aegypti
CAATTGAAATCTTGTTTTAGGCAGGATTACATCTTAATCACTAGTTTTGTGCATTATTTCCGTGAGCATGCATTCTAGATTTCTTCTTCATATTCTCTTTCTATCAATCACACAATTTTGCTTCCCGAATTTCAACCGATTTTTTCACCACTATTCACAGCACAATGGTCAATAAAACTTGAATCGATTGTTTTCCACTATTCACTTTTTCTCCCATCGCATTCATTTTCAACGAAAATCCTCTAAAACCTCTAATCCGTGCACTTAAAATTTACTGAAATTGTTTTCCTCGATTTGATTTTCCGCAACAATCACACTCGCGACGGCAACTACCAGCAATGAAAATATGTTTATGTATTGATGGCTTTTTTGGCAGTGAGGCCAAATATATTAATAGCAAAAAAATAATTTAATTCATTTCAGTGTATTGTTATGTTTGACAAACAGTATTGCAAATCTTGAATTACAAGCGAATTAATTTAATTTGTATTTAAACACGTTATTTTGAATAATAATAATGAAATATACAGATTTTGGCCAACTATTACTTTTGGTCTGAAATCGGTCACGCCAGCTTCAGGCAACACTGTCAAGTCAGCTGGCACTGCCTTCAGAGGTAAACAGTAAACATTACAGCTAGGTATTGCAATCGTGTCCAAACTGCGTTTCAAAATGCCTCGTCGGACGAAAAAAGAAAAGCAGCTATTGAGCGTGAAAAACGCAAAAAAATTCAATCTTGGCAATAGTGTTGAGGATGGTGTGGGATACCGGCTACATACGGGAGTCGTCGTTGTGGTCAACGGAAATTATTTGTGCCTGATATCAAGGAAGAGTGTGTTCCAGCTGAGTTCACCCACGATGACGAAGGTCCCGTTATTCCTAGCAGTTTACGAACATCGGGTAAGCTTCTTTCGTAATTTCATAGAAAATTAATAAAAATGGTCAATAAAGGTATTATTTTGTTTTAGAGCGTATAGTGCAACGACGTCCACAGATTTGATTATAAACAGTGAGATGCAATGCCGATGTTCACATTCACCAGATTGCTCAGCAGAAATACCGTTTTCGCTTCCAAACGAGTCCTTCAAAGTATTCCACGACGAGAATTGTCCTGATGTGATATTGGCTTCGATGACTAGTTCTTCCTCTGTACATTCTAGTTTCGGTAAGCATCTATTTTATTCACATACTTATATAATCAGCATCGCTGGACCTGGTTGGCTAAATTTTACATGCTATAAGTTTCAAATATAGTCAGGTTACCTTCCACACCTAATTAAAACTAAATATAAACTTATTTAAAAAACTAACTAAAACTTATAGTAATGTGAGATTGGATTGTATTCTACTGCCTGTATATAAGATTTCATTGAACTATATACGACTCAATTATGAAATTCCTTGTAGGGTCGACCACAACTAGTTGTAACGAAAATTGCAGTGGTCAAGACCAATCAGACGCGTATACACCGAAGGCATTAGGTAGTCACGAATCCACTGGGTACGATGAACTTATCATCTTATTTGGCTTCGGCGTCCGACAGATACCAACCGGCTGTAATTGGAGAGTCATCTTTTCACGATGCAAATGTTGTGACACCTCATCGAACAGGTACATTTTATGACCCTAGAGTAATACTATAATTATTGGGGGAATCTGCTCCAATTCCGACCCTGTTTCAATTTGGAACCCAAGCGCTCGTTCTAACATGGAAACTTGGAAACTTGGAACTTGGAACCAAACAAATTGGACCTTTTGAAGCATTTTGTTCAATCTTATCTAGTCATGTCTTGTTAGGAAATAACAAGAAGAAACTGAGAGAAAAATTGTGCGCTCTGAATCATCCTTTCACGAAAAATAACCATGTCGTTTGTCCGTGTTTGAAAGATATGACCTAAAAACTGTTTCGAAGTCTAAATTGGATCATGTTTCCCTATTATTGCTATGGCCATAATGCCATTTGGCAGACAGTCAAATGGTGTAAAGTCAGTTGGGATGATAGTCGTTTGGCATTAAGTCATTAATTTGAAAAAGAAGCAACTACAGTGGTACAATTTTGTCCGCGACCATGAGATATATACACTCCGAAAAAATCATGCGATTTTACGTCTTTTGGATGCACATAAAAGAAGCGAACCAAATGACGTGAGTTTGTGTCTCATTTTAAATACGATGGTGTCTGATTCGGGGAAATGGTCATCATAGGCGGCATCGTTTTCATGACCTTCATCATGTAAAACTACATTTTTCTTTCAATACATCTTTCAGAACCCATTTTTACATCATTTCATCACTACATCATGTGTCATTCAGTCATAATGTGAATTACGTCCGGAGTGATTTTCATTATTTTTAAGAGTGTATCATAAAATTGCATTTAGCTTCTTTTTTACATGTTATCACTTATGTTAGCAGTTGGACGCATCATTGTTATAAATGCGCACTAATATCTCGGACATCGTGGCCCGGAAGTTATGATACAGCTTCATCACAAAAAAGGTTTATTAGTATTGTTTTTTTCTACAAATTATGAAAATTAGTATGGCTAGGTATGACTAATCGATACTCTGCTAGCGTCGATGAGATCGCGAGCATTTTTATTGACTATTGGAAGGAATTTAGAAATCGAATGCTTCTCAGAATTATGCCAAACGACAGCTATGCCAAACGGCCTACCCTGTTTTGCATATAGTCGTTTGCTATAATAAACTACTATATGCAAAACAGGGTAGGCTTATTGCTATTATTACTATAATTATTGTTTTAGCATTATTTGTTCCTGAATTAGAACCCAACAAGGACCCTGACCAAGATGTTTCAAATAAGAGCGTGGACGAAAATTATTATACAGTAAAGAGCATTAATAACCTATTCAGTTAACGCGATCCACCACAACTATAATCGATATTCCCGGCGTTCCGGTGAAAATAGACAATGACTCTGATTCTGATTGCCACTGCGACGCATGTATGGAATGGGTCGAATTTAATCACCATTCCGATTGTAACCGATCATTAAACACGACGATCACCATAGACAACTCTCCTGATACGATTACGGGTGAAATGAAAAAAAATATACAGATCCCTTGATAATATTGAGCCCAAGCACCGGTACATAAACCGGTCCGGATATGTTCTACGGAACGGTGTGTACAACAAAGCAAAACCTGTTGGAAAAGTAACTACTAAAAGGTTAGTCAAAATAATATCTTAATTTTTCGTGATTTGCTAGCTGCATTGCGTAATTACTCTTCTCCACTTACTTGTCTCATATTTTAAGAGACTTGTAGTCGTTTGTAGAAGGACACCCACAGACAAACAGGCGTAACATTGAAGAATTTTTCATCAACCACTAATTTTACGATCATTTAAATTTAGCTATGTTTCGAACCTCAACAACAACAGTATTTCGTGCAACATGCTCACCGGATGCTAATGATGTCAACTGTTTGTACGTTTGTTTGTCTGTGAGGGCAGTATATGTATTGTACTACGCGAGGATAATAATCTCAGCATGTCTGTGTACACATGGATCATATCATATTTTTTAGGTTTCAGGCAATAGACACTGATGCATACACTGAAGTTGAGATCCCACAATGGAAGCATTTTGAGGGGCGGCGAATCGTCGATTTCGACTACTTTATGAAATGGTCTTTGACAACTCAAGCGCTACATTCTCAGCACTGTGTAGGCATTCTTTGTCCCTACCAAGAGGATTTTCAATCCATGGTGTCGTCCGTTTTTCTCAAGTGCAATGTTTGTAATAAAATTTACAAAGGTTCATCTGAAAAGCCATCTACAAAAAAACGTTTACGATTGAGCTTGGTTTGGGCAATTTTGTGTAGTGGAGGTACATACACATTAGCCCATGAGCTGTTCTCGTTTTTGAATATGCCGTTTCTAAGTAGACAGACTTTCATCAAGGATGAAGTTGCTATGGATGATACATTGGAAGCTGCATTGGAAGAATCCATGCAAAATGCTGTCAAAAACGAAAGAGAACTAGTTTTTCAGGATATGAAGGATCTGCCTACATCCATTACTGATGAAGAACCAACCGAAATATGCGCAGCTCTCGATGGATCATGGGGCCAGCGAAGTAATGGCCATCGATACAACTCAGCCTCGGGATGCGCAGCTATTATCGGTTTACGGACCAAGAAAGTTTGTTTTGTGGGCTGCAGAAATAAGCGATGCGTCGCTTGTAACATAAATGTGTTAAGGAGTAAAAAAGGCTTGAAACAACGTAAGCATAAATGCTACCGCAATTTCAAAGGAGCATCTGGTGGTATGGAACCAGATATATTAATTGAGGGTTTCAAAAAATTGCATAAACAAGGCGTGAAGGTGACAACAGTTGTAACTGACGGGGACTCCACGACGGTAGCAAGACTGAAAAACAATTGTCGATATGGACACGAAATCCGTCAGCAGCTTTGCTGTAACCACGCCATAAAAAGCTGTGGAAAAAAGCTTCGAGAGGTAAATTTTATGTTTATTATATTATTTCACAATAAATATTGTACTTATCATAAAGATAGGTTAAAAGATTTATACCAAAATTGGAGTTGACAAAATCAAGTGCGTAAATGTATTTTTTTGCTTTAGATAAAATGTCCCAAACAATATTTGAACGCCTTCAAAAAATCTATCGACCGTACTACACGGGGTATACGCGCCGCAATAAAACATTGTGCCGATGAAACCAATGGAAGCGACGTTGAAGGATTACGCCAAGATATACGTAATGCTCCTTATCATGCTTTTGGAATACATGATGACTGCCGTCCCTATTTTTGCGTTCCTAAAAAACTGGATGAAAATGAATGTAATTCTCAAAAATGCATCGTTCCAGAGTTACAAAACTTAGGAATATGGAACAAAGTACTGGTAGCCGTTGAAAAAATCGCAGCTAAAGCTGAGTTTCTTAGCGAAAACCGAACTAGTAACTTGTGAGTGCTTTGATTGTACTTTTGAATCGCAAAAATATCATTTTCATTTCATTTTAGGGTTGAAAATTTGTATTGTCGTCTAAGTAAATACAATGTGGGAAAACGCGTTTGATACTATGAGCCGCGGTTCGTATCAGAGAAGGGTACATATTACAGTTTTACAACATAATGAACATTTTACTTGGCATGACAAGTATATGGAAATGTACACCGGTGAACGTCCAGGATTTTACATGAAAAAAATGATTCGTGAAAAAACTATTTCCTCCGAGTTCACAAAGAAAACTCAAAAAGACCGGGTTTTACAAGGCGCAAAGCAACGTATTACGACGAAATAGAGCTTGATTATGGTGAAGATGCAGTTACTGCAGCGGAAGAAGCACAAACCGCCTTCGAACTTCCGGGGATGGAAGCAAAGTACCAGGTAAATGATCAATTTACATTTAAAATATACTTTTAGGTCTTTAAGCTACGATATGCGTACTCAATTTTCATGTAGGATTTCCATGTTGCCTGTTAGTGCACTCAATTTTTTTTTTTGTTTAACATATTTTGTGAAAATTTGAAAGTTTTAGCAGATGACTACTTCTATTATTAAACAAAGCCATGAAATGAAAAACATCCCGAGTAACAAACACGTTATAATTTTGTATTATCAACTTATATATGACTTATTTTGGTCATATATCAGTGGATAATAAACAATTAGAACATGTGTGTTGCTGGGGATGTGTATGATGGTCAATAGAAATCATTATTTGCAGATCTCAGATGGCTCCAAACAACTTTTGAAAGACGATTTGACGATAACTCAGATGGAAGAATATTGTCAAGGCCGTATACTATCCAGGCACGTTCCAGAAGTAATAAGCTCAAGAGATTCAACTAAACTGAAAAAATGCGAAATGCTGCTGCAGACCACTACTGTATGGAACTTTCTGAAATGTAATCGTTCCATTGTTGGCCTTATTCTTCGGTTGCTCAAGGATGATCATGGATTCATGATGGGTGGAACAAAAATGTATATCGACGTTTGTCATTCCTATCTGTGCTGCGTACCGGATGGTAATCACGACCTTGACAGAATTTTACACGCTATACTGTATTAATGATGTTATTCACTTTTTCAGCTGTGTCCGAGGATGGCTCTACAATTCTGCTGTTGCGAAAAAGGGACTGCAAAGAAACAATACGCGAAGTTGCCTCAAAGCGTGGTACTACTTTGGGATGCAAAATGCTAAATGGAATGATTAAAATGGATAAAAATGCAATGCTTGAAGCACAAGCAGCCATGCATTCTTGTCGAATTCCAAAATGTTTAATGATTTTTGTAAATAGCAACAACCATACCGATTATATCATGTGCACTGTCAAATATGACGACAATTTTTTCCAAAATAATATCCAGGTAAAGCTGGTGAGTTTCTTCGAAAACTATCACGCAAAAATGGTTTTCCAGAAGAACATTCCAGTCAAAAATTGACTGCTTCAAACTATGTAGTTATTTTATCATGATAAAATAAATTCAACGTTATTCGAAAAATTTTTACATTGAGAATGATGATGACTTGTGGGTTTGATCTGTATATGCGGTGG
Organism: Aedes aegypti; assembly: GCF_002204515.2. NCBI lineage: Eukaryota > Metazoa > Arthropoda > Insecta > Diptera > Culicidae > Aedes > Aedes aegypti. Next base: position 6,555 of record NW_018735232.1, read on the forward strand.
TACTGTCGTTGGGGTAGAAAATGGGTCAAAACACATCTGTCCATGTTTGGATTGGATAAATCTCGTAATTTATGTATGTTCATAGGTGATGGATTTACAAATTCTGAAAACATATTTCGAAATTTCTCGCATAACTTCTGATCTCGCCCTAAAAGCCATTGGTAACCATGTGTGTAGCTCGTTGTTTCCGAGCATTTGAATGTATTTTCATGTTACTTAACAACGCTATGGTGATGAAAGGATCATTATCTACCTGCCCGTGATGTTGGTTTGGGTGCTTATTCTTTCATTTGCTCAGAAACAACGAGCTACACACGTGGTTACCAATGGCTTTTAGGGCGTTATCTCAGAGTATGCGAGATTTGTTTATTTTCACGGTAGAACAAGAGTATGAAAATTCGAGGGAGTGACATTGGGCAAAAGAAATTGGAGTTGGACCACATTATGAACACAACAGAAGAATCGTCCTCTATCCAAGTATGTACTACTTACAAATAACAATAAATATGATGGACATTATCATAATACTTCAAAGAGCAATTTAAAAAGTCGTATTTTTTTTCGATTTTACTCCTTTGTGAAGGAGTTAGATCTATTTTTTTTTATTTCTTAGGGCATACAGTATTTTAAAACTGGGCCTTCCTTAGAGGCCGCGGCTATAATGCAAAACCATGCTAAAGGTGTCTGGGTTCAATTCCCGGTCGGTCCAGGATGTTTTTGTAATGGAAATTTGCTCGACTTCCCTGGGCATAGAGTATAATCATACCTGCCACACGATATATGAATGAAAAAATGGCAACTTTGACAAACAAAGCTCTCAGTTATCAACTGTGGAAGTGCACGTTAAACAATAAGCTGAGAAGCAGGCTCTGTCCCAGTGAGGACGCAATGCCAAGAAGAAGAATAAGAAGAAGTATTTTCAAACCTACCACACCATACGAATACAAAAATCGTCAATTGGCAATGAAAGCTCTCAGCTTCCAGTAATGCTCTAAGCTTATAAGTAGGATTGGTTCCAGTACGGACGTAAAGAAGATGAAATTTAGATGCATAAAATATAGCGCATTTTGCACATAGCAAAGGTGGTTGCAAGTGCGAGAATACGTCGGATCAATTTGGCGTCTTCACCAAACATGTTCAGCATGAGATGACGAATAAGTGCGGTGCAGAAACCAGTACGATCCAAAGTAATCCTGCACTTATTTCAACGAGTCCGCATTTATAGTGGGGACCAGTTAGAAATGCATTTTATTATACTATCCACTACAGTGATCCATCAACAGGGAACATATAAGACAAATCTGTTACATCCTGGTAGGTGAATCAATCAGATGGCATATCACAACAAACATTGACATTTTGTTCTTACATTTGTATTAGTAGCATTTGCCTTCTTCCACAAATACTATCACTGTTTGGAAAAAATGAGATTTCACCAATACTTTTACATTCCTCTTTTCTGGCTTCATCATATCTTCACCTTAAAATGGACAAACAAATTTTTCGACGAAAACACGCACGAAACCGTGAGCAAAATCTATCGGACGACGCAAAAACCGAACTGTCCTGCTTGGGCTTCACGAAGCACTACCCAGCAAGACGCTCCGAAACAGGAAAAAAATAAATCTCCAGCGACGAAAACACGCGCGAAATCGTGAGCAAAATCTCTAGAATAGACTTTTTATGAAAGAAGGCGAAATCTAGAATAAAAATGTTATCATATATTACTCCCAGTAAATATTCATTTTAAGAACAGAAATAAGAAAATATGTATTAAATAATACTAATGAACATGTTATAAGTTTCAACGCCAATCATTGTGATAAAATTAGGTCATGAAAGACTTGTGATAAAAAAGGAACAATCTCTTATGAAAATATAAGCAATTTGTACTACTATAGCTATTTTATCTGTATGATAGCTGCAAAGCTGCAAATGACTTAAAGAAGGTAATATTACAAATTAAAATATGTCCAAACTTTTTTCAATCGTAATAAATCAAAACTGCTAATGGTAACCAGTAAAACCCGAAAAAATAGAAGAAAAAAATCTGATGAAACCAATTTTAGCACACCGTTGGTAATCTACGAACAAACCAGCCTTCAAGAGGAAACGAAAAAAATGCACTAATGAATCTTCACGGAATTGCTTAACAGATACTTAAAGATATTTCTCTTGAATTATATGTGTTAAACACCTAGGGATTATTTCAGAGATAACCTCTTTTTTCTCCCAGGAATCAAAGTAAGACTTTTCCCCAGAATATCTTTTAAAAATTCATTTAGACGTTACTAAGGATTTTCAATTTGGATTCTTTCAGAAATAACAACAGCAGCTATTTCAGGAAGCAAGACACTTATTCCAGATTCCTTCGAAGATTCAGGAATTTCGCCAAGGAGAGCTTCAGATACTCCACCACTTGCCAAGAAGCCCCACTTAAGATTAATTTTAACATTCTTCTAGATAGTTCATTTAGAGATGTCTACATGAATTTTTCTCCTGGAAGCTTTGCAAGGAGTTTCTTTGGATTTTTTTCTAGAATTTCTACAGAATTCCTTACAGTAAAATATCCAAAGTTAATTTTATGGTACTAAAGAAGAAATATTTTTCAGGGTATTTTCCTAATGTTAATTTTTTTAAAGAACTTCTTGGTAACATTCTTTGAAGGATACTGAAAAACAATAACATTAATTTATAAGGATTTGCTGTATTAATCACTGGAGGAATTCCTGAATCAAGTTTTTGATCTAGGAGAAATCAAAGTGAAACATTTGAAAAAAATATCTGAATAAATTACTGGACAGTTTTCTGGAATAAAATAAATAATATGAAATATTTATAATAATGTTTTGTCGAGAACTTCAGGAAAAAATCTTAGGTGCAGTAAACGCTGTAGGAATTATTATATGTTATGCCCTGAGTCATTCAAAACTGAATACCGTAATTCGGGGTGTAGTTGATCAGTGGAGAGAAGTTGATCATTCACGTACCCACGTGTATAAACTGTCAAGAGAGCTATGATTCGATTTCAATTAGCACAATTTATGTGGTGTCGTATTACTTGATGGCTTCTCTTGAGGATCCTTAATTCGCTTTGACAATCAAATTAATCATACAATGGAAAAACAGACTTTTTAGGAAATGTTTGATGGACTGTTGAAGGGTTCTTCTCCAAACAATCGACTATTGACAAGGCTATACAAAGACACCATTTAAATAAACTGTTTCATATTGTGTGCATTGTGGATAAACAATCATTTTCTGAGTAAAACATGTTTTGTTTTGTACGTGAGTTGCTAATTTCAAAAAAAAAAAAAAAAATGCATACCTCCAGGCGTTTATTGTGGGGTATTCTGTAATTTACGACAATTCAAAATTGACCGATATAACATTAAGTTATAAGATTTTTGAGATTCAGTGACCCCAAATTTAGTGAATAGCTTATCTTTTTATCTTAAGAAACTCATCGCAATAATTGATCAACTTCACCCCGGAATCAAAAACTCCACTTTTTGATTTATACGATTTTGTTATGAAGAGAAAATTTTGTTGAAATTTCGATTATATAATTCAATAGATATCCAACCAGAACATGTTTTAAAAATATTTGGATGATAATACAATAATACATGCATTCTACTAGGAGCTACAGAACAGAATCGCTCTAAAGCGATCAACTTGACCCCATTTTACGGTACTTTAAAAAATACTTGTTGGTATTGTTTGGAAAATTCCTGCGCGGAGAAATACAGGGAGGTAATCTGAGTACAATTCCAGAGTCAATCGTTAAGAGATTCTTGTAGGGGATCATGCACAAATTACGTCACGCTCCTAAGGGGGGGAGGGGGTCAAGCCAAGCGTGACAAGCCTTACAAAAATTTGGGAGGACTCATACAAAAACGTGACAAAGGGGGGGAGGGGGTCAAAAAAGTTGAAATTTAGCGTGACATAATTTGTGTACCATCCCTAGGAGTATCAAAACATCGGTAAATTCCTGATAGTATTGTTTTTTTTTGTAAAACTCTTTGATAAACTGAAGAAAAAGAACTTTTTTGGAGTTTTCTCTGAGTTATCCTTCGGCGATTTTTTTGTTTTGAAGCGTCTTATCTGCATTCTATTCCCATCTTGGGTGTGTCGAAAGCCATAATGGTGCGTTGGACAGAGCATTTTGCAAGACTACCGGACAAGCAAGAAGGCATGGAACCACCTCGCTGGCTTTATCAGGAGCAACAGGAGAGTGTGTGCCAAAATTGAAGTTGGAGGGACACAGCCATGGACCGAGTAAATTGGCTTAAATCAAAATAATGCTGTAATTTTGTCATCAGAGATGATCTATTTCCACCAAATACCGGTGATAATCCGAATTTCCGGAAGCATGTCTTATGCAGTAAAATTATGACGTGTTTTTAGCAAAGACATTAGTTGAAAATTCAAAAGTTTACTGTACATGAGGATAGAAGATTCTGAAGCGATTTGTGCGCCAAGTGTTAAGATCGGTCCAGAAACAACCCAGATATCACCATTTCCTCGGAATCGGCGCCGGTAGTGGATCCGAATTGGGATCAGATAAAAGTATCCACTCAAAATATGTCGTACAATATATTTTCTTCATAGCTCATCATGAATAATCCTATTACTTACTTACTTGATACTTGATGGGCCACAATCCGCTACGTTGAATCTACGCCGAATGGATAATTCTTCTCCACTGGGCTCGGTCCTGAGCCAATCGCTTCCAGTCGCCCTGAACGTTAAGTGCCCTTAAGTCCTCTTCAACTGCAAAAAGCCAACGTGTGCGCGGCCTACCACGAAGCCGACGGCCTCGTCCGGGTTCTCTACTGAATATTATTTTTGCTTGTCGTTCTTCCGGCATTCGTACCACGTGACCAGCCCAACGCAGCCTGCCATGTTTTATGAGCTTGATTCATTCATTTATTTAGTTAACATCTACACAGATAACACTGAATCAACCATTTCACGCCACAATACTCGATTCGTGGCCGCATCTCTCCATCCTCGGTTCTGCCCCACGCTCGCCAAATCGATACGCACTTGATCCGCCCACCTAGCTCGCTGCGCTCCACGCCTTCTTGTACCAACCGGATCCGAAGCGAACACCATCTTTGCAGGGTTACTGTCCGGCATTCTTACAACATGCCCTGCCCATCGTATCCTTCCAGCTTTGGCCACCTTCTGGATACTGGGTTCGCCGTAGAGTTGGGCGAGCTCGTGGTTCATCCTTCGCCGCCACACACCGTTCTCCTGCACACCGCCGAAGATCGTCCTAATCACCCGACGTTCGAAGACTCCAAGTGCTTGCAGGTCCTCCTCGAGCATCGTCCACGTTTCGTGCCCGTAGAGGACTACCGGCCCTATGAGCGTTTTGTACATGGTACATTTGGTGCGGGCGTGAATCTTTTTTGACCGCAGCTTCTTCTGGAGGCCATAGTAGGCCCGACTTCCACTGATGATGCGCCTCCGTATTTCACGGCTAACGTTATTGTCAGCCGTCAGCAAGGATCCAAGGTAGACGAACTCGTCGACCACCTCGAACGTATCCCCGTCTATCGTAACACTGCTACCTAGGCGAGCCCTGTCGCGCTCGGCCCCACCAGCTAGCATGTACTTTGTCTTGGCCGCATTCACCACCAGTCCAACTTTTGCTGCCTCGCGTTTCAGGTGGGTGTACAGTAGGGCAATTCAAATTTTAAAAATGTTTGAAAACCCAATCTCCCATATGCTCCTTACCATCCTTACCATAAAAATAGTGTTCCGTGAAATTTTCAGCTTTCTAGGTGGTGATTTAAAGGTGGCCCAAAGACAATATAGGTTTGTATGGAAATTACTATGGAGAAATTTAGAGAAATATTCCAAACACTCTAGTACTGTAATGTAAGTAGAAACTTATCATCCCATATTGAAAACTCATTCTTCAAACCTTAATGAAGGATGTTGCTGAAGAAACAAATCCCTTTTGAGCTAATTTTGTTTGGGATTTTTGTACATGTTTGCAGGGCTATAATCCCATATTTAGCTTAATAATAGCAAACAAACTCATGGATATCTCTTCTGTTATCCTTCGGATTGAATTTCTCCCTTCAGCATATTTCTTCATTATGGTTTGAAGAACGAGTTTTCAATATGGAATAATAAGTTTGTATTAATATTACAGAACTACCGTGTTTGGAACATATCTCAAAATTTCTCCATAGTAATTTCCATATAAACCTATATTGTCTTTGGGCCACCTTTAAATCACCACCTAGAAAGCTGAAAATTTCACAGAACACTATTTTTATGGTAAGGATGGTAAGAAGCATATGGGAGATTGGATTTTCAAACATTTTTAAATTTTGAACCGCCCTAGTGTACAGGTCTGCCACCTTTTCAAATGTTCGGCCGACGATGTCCATATCATCCGCGAAGCAAACAAATTGACTGGATCTCGTAAAAATCGTACCCCGGCTGTTAAGCCCGGCTCTCCGCATAACACCTTCTAGCGCAATATTGAACAACAGGCACGAAAGTCCATCACCTTGTCGTAGTCCCCGGTGGGATCCAAACGAACTGGAGTGTTTGCCTGAAACCTTCACACAATTTTGCACACCTTCCATCGTCGCTCTTATCAGTCTCGTGAGCTTCCCGGGAAAGCTGTTCTTGTCCATGATTTTCCATAGCTCTACGCGGTCGATACTGTCGTATGCCGCCTTGAGCTTGATAATATTCACTAATGAGCTTGATAATATCCAATTCTTTATATACTTGGTACAACTCATGATTCATGCGACGCTGCCAGATTCCATTTTCTTGTTTACCGCCGAGTATTGTTCGCAGCACTTTACGCTCAAAAACTCCAAACGTTTTCCGGTCGACCTCTATATCGTATAGAGCAACCGGAAGGATAAGAGTCTTATATAGCGCGAATTTTGTTTTCGTCTGCAGGCTACTGGACTTAAGCTGGTTACGGAGCCCGTAAAAAGCCCTATTCGCAGCTGCAAGACGCCTTCTCACCTCGCGGGTAACATCATTATCGCAAGTCACTAAAGTCCTATAAATAATCCTATTATAAATTGAAAATGAGTCTTGGACAGATTTGGCCACTCATGGCGCCGCCAAGTGCCCCGAGGAAACCTTGCATAGTGGACATTTCGGTTTTGACACCAAACGATATCATGCGACGGCTAATTCTTCATGTTTTCTCGTAATTAGGGCAACTGTAGATTTAAAGTGGATATTTGACTACAGTAGCCACTTTTGGGCCATCGGATGTCCCAGAAGGAACCTGTGATTGGGGACAATTGGAATTGAACTCCAACATATATCGTTGCGCTGAGGGTCGTGGGTTCGAATCCCACCGGTCGAGGATCTTTTCGGGTTGGAAATTTTCTCGACTTCCAAAGCCTAAAGTATCTTCGTACCTGCCACACGATATACAGTATCGGACATATAAAATGCACCAAAGCCGTTTTCCCATACAAAATGGTCAACTTCAGAGAGCTATATCTCCGCCGTTTCTCAACCGATTCTTCTCATTTTTTCTTTGACGAACTACAAATTACCTCAATTTTTGATAACTATTGAAAATGTTGTGTGAAAACTATTGATTCAAAAGTTACAGATAGGTTTATTTTTGACATAAAAAATGCACCAAGACGAAAAGAGATGTATCAGACAAACTATGCGTTGTATCCTTTCGGTGTCTTCAGCGCATTTGGTCCTTATCACTCAATGAACAAATGCGCTGAAGACACCTAGATGCTACGAAGCGTAGTTTTTCTGCTACATCACTTTGTGCCTTGGTGCATTTTTTATGTCAAAATTCAACCTATCTGTAACTTTTGAATCAATAGTTTTCACACAACATTTTCAATAGTAATCGAAAATTGAGGTAATTTGTAGTTCGTCAAAGAAAAAATGAGAAGAATCGGTTGAGAAACGGCGGAGATATAGCTCTCTATAGTTGACAATTTCGTATGGGAAAACGGCTTTGGTGCATTTTATATGTCCGATACTGTACGCATGCAAAAATGGTTAATAACTCAGTTAATAACTGTGGAAGTGCTCATAAGAACACTAAGCTGAGAAGCAGGCTCTCCCAGTGAACCACGTAACGTATATGAATGTGCATCCAAAATCACATATTCATGCGTCCAAAATCAGAATTGCACAAGATGCCATATTAAGCGTTATCAATGTCAATACAAGTTGTATATAAATCCCCAATACGATTCATAAACGACAATCTGTGTTGACAACAAAACATGTCGTAAATAGTGCAACGTTATGTTATATAAACTGACAGATCATATATCAATCCAGTAACCATCGTATGAAATCGCAATAACTTAGCAAACATTGCCACCCAAACTTCGTCTATCTGGGCCTCAATGAACAACAAAGTATGTGTCGCTGTACATGAAACATGTAATAACATTGGCAAATAATCACCCATTCGCTAAGTAACCCTTGGTAGTACAGTGGTAAGGTGCCCGATTCCTGATCCAGAGGTCTCGTATTCTAGACTCGCTGGAAACTTTTTTTTTATTTTCATCCAAATTTTGTGGCATTTTATATCTGATCGCAGAATGTCCGAAAAAGTCGTGCCAAGTACGCATATAGCCTCCACTTTGGTAGGTATATAGCCTTTTCGTGCAATCTATACGATTGAATTGATTCATATAGAATGATGTATAACAAAAGTTATACCAACCAAAATGTTGACTGGGCTGTTCCAGTGGGGACGTAACGCCAGAAAGAAGAAGAAGATATATCGTTTCGACGACACATTATTCATACTTGTTTTTAATTACGAATCGTGGTTTACGGCTAACCAGCCGAGTGGAAGATTAACAACTACCGAAAAGCTAAACATTACATATAGTTTGCAATTGGATTAAATGGACAAATTGATGTGAAGTTTTACGAAAAAGTTACACATCTTCTCAGTGAGAATCGAACTCACGACTCCCTGATCTCTAGTTAGGGCGCGTTACCCCTAAGCCTGTCTAGTCATGAATAGATTAACTATAGACTAAAAATGGATATTTAACTAGAATGGCAACTTTTGGAATTATTGAAAAAAAAACCTAATATTCTTGGATAGATAAAATCATGTTTTTTCCACATTAAAATATCAAGAGCTAAATGTTTGCTATAAAAAGCTCAAGAACGGTATTTGGTGGATTATCTTGAGGAACGGAATTCGTCATGAAATAAATTCAATGACGTATTCATCTGCCATTTTTCTTGAATGTATATATTTTGGGCAACCAACAGTTGTGTTGGAAAGATCCTAGCAAATTTCGTTTTTTTTTTGCTTTTAAGATCTTCTACAGACGCCTGATTTTTAACTACACTTTAAGAGTCCTCAAAGTTTTATCGTGACGAGTTTTGTTTATAAAGTCATTAAAACTTTCGTAGTAAATCAGCTAATATTCACTTCTTATCGCCAACCTGAAGGGAGGAAGCAGAAAGGCCCTCTTCTGCCCCCTCTGGTTACGCCCAGGGTGCACCTTATCTATTAGAATTGATTTCTTTACGGGAATCTAGACTTATTTTTGTCTTCCCACTATGTTATCCGTAGTAAGAAGATTAGAACCAGAGGATAGGTAAGTATAGAGATGACATCATATTTTTGCAACTTCGCATCATCTTTCCTAATTCACATCACGCGATTGAGTATCACAATACCCTACTTTTCTTATCTTTACTGAATAATCAATTGCATTATAAATCATTTTTTATCTTAGTTTTGCGACTTGATGTATGAACAACTATTATTCTGTACAAAAGGTAGATGACACCGATGTGATGAGCATGGTATAAAACAAAGATTGCGACATAAAAAGGCCGATATAGTCATTTTTAAGGCCATTTCACGTTGGTGTATTCAAGAAATGCCAGAACTGCAAGTTTTCGAATAGATTAATCATTCACCGTTCTTCATTGTTTGTAAGCTATTTTATTCATTACGTCTATTTTGGTATTCTTAAAACCCACCACCCGATAAGCAATAATGCGTTCAACTCTTTAAATAAATGCGCGCAAATCGCGATAGTATTAATTGCTTTCTACGGTTCTTTCTCCGTAACGAATGGCGATAAACATTATTATCTTTATCTCTGTACTATCATTACCACAATTTCGCCTCAAAAACGTACCGGAATGCGAACCCATCGCCGTTATGTACTGACTTTTCAAAACTGCAGAGCAGGCTGTACATGGACACAAAGCTCACGAAGCTACCATTACCCCTAAAAGGAAAGGGTTGAGGAAAATTCTTCACCCTGCAAAGCATGACCACTGCTACATGAATGAGCCGATGACGATATTTACTCCAATGGTGGACACAAACGCTAAAACATGAATGTCGAATGAAATAAGAGCTTTTCTAGCTTTCACAGCTTTTTGGTCGACCTATGACATCACATCGAAATATTTCAAAATGAGCTTCGAAGCATAACGGTTACGAGCTTTCGTTGTGTAATATTCGTACAGTTGGTAGATCGCAGGGATGGTAGGCCATTATAATGGTGAACTAAGGCAACCAGATGTCCCACTTATCGCTGGACAGTCCCGCTTTTTCGTCCGCGCTAAAAAGTGTCCCGCATCTTACTCAAATCATGAAAATTTACCTAATTTCAAGAGGAATAAATGTCAACGCTAATTTGCAGCTATGGGCATTTAAAATGTTAACAGTTATCCAAAATAAACTATTTGAAATAGTTATCCAACAATGAAATAGTTATTTAGGCAACAAGTTGCAAAATGATGAATTTTTCAGCACGAGTTGTACATTTATCCAACGAGGCTCGCCGAGTACACACATCCATGCGTTGTATCAATTCAGTATTTTTCAATCACGTAGGCTGTGATACAGTAGTACCTACCCATGAATGTCACAAGTTTTCACGCTTCCACCGATATCAGGTAAGACAGCACAGCACAAATGTTGGACTATTCGATTCCTAATCAGAATCGCCAGCCTGTGTGGGGTCGTCCATAAATCACATGGTCATTCATGGGGAGAGGGAGGGTCTGGCCAATGATCACGGTCCATACGAATTTTATAAATTTGTGTATGGACAAATGACCACGAGGGGAGGGGGGTGGCCTGGAATCCCAAAAAACTGATTACGATGGACCGCCCCTGTCGGAATCAGATCGCACAACGGGTCTAGAATCAGATGCAATTATGCTTATTAGGCGAGACGAGTCGAATGAGGGACAATTGTCGACTCGCTCCCTTCGGATTAACATTAGTAGCCTCACATCACCCGAGGTAAGAACGACTCGTCTCGACTCACACGCCGCGCAAATAAGCACAAATGGCATGAAGACACTGGTTTGTTCGGTTGATGCCTACCTTTTCAGCACTGTTTTTTTAGTAGGAAAAGTAGGCCGTTATGTTGATCAACTTGAAAAGTTGATTGATTTGCAACGGAATTGCAAAAAAATAAGTTTGAAACCTCGTTAACTGAAAAATAGTTGACTTTGCAACAGGATATAATTATAGTTTGTGAACAATCATTTTATTGCGTCTGATTCATGCTCTCCATTCGTTGTGATGAAATTCTCTGAAAATTCTGGTCATCATTCTGTGAAAATCTTTCTCGGTATTCTGTGACAATCTTGCTTAGAATTATGTAAGATTTGGACTAATATTCTATCAGAATCTCGCACTGGATCCTTTCAAAATCTCGTGAAGGCTTATGTGAGAATGCTGTTCAGGATTTCTTAAAAATCATCTTATAATTCTGGCAGAAACCAATGAGGCTTGTGTATAAGTTATTTAACGGCCGAGTAATAAGTGAGTGTGATGGGATGAGGATGGACGGACGAGAACAGCTTTCCCGGGAAGCTCACAAGATTGATCAGAGCAACGATGGACGGTGTGCAAAACTGCGTGAAGATCTCGGGCGAACACTCCAGTTCGTTCGAGTCTCGGCGGGGACTACGACAGGGCGACGGACTTTCGTGCCTGTTGTTCAATATTGCGCTTGAAGGTGTCATGCGGAGAGCCGGACTTAACAGTCGAGGCACGATTTTCACGAGATCCGGACAATTTGTTTGCTTCGCGGACGACATGGATATTATTGGGAGAAAATTTGAAACGGTGGCAGATTTGTTCACCCGCCTGAAACGCGAAAGCAGAGTCGGGCTAATGGTGAATGCGTCGAAAACAAAGTACATGCTGGTTGGCGGAACTGAGCGCGACAGGGCCCGCCTAGGAAGCAGTGTTACGATAGACGGGGATACCTTCGAGGTGGTGGACGAGTTCGTCTATCTCGGATCCTTGTTGACGGCTGACAACAATGTTAGTCGGGAAATACGAAGGCGCATCATCAGCGGAAGTCGTGCCTACTATGGGCTCCAGAAGAAACTGCGGTCAAGAAAGATTCACCCCCGCACCAAATGCACGATGTACAAAACGCTCATAAGACCGGTAGTCCTCTATGGGCATGAGGCGTGGACTATGCTCGAGGAGGACTTGCAAGCTCTTGGGGTTTTCGAACGCCGAGTGCTAAGGACGATCTTCGGCGGCGTGCAGGAGAACGGCGTGTGGCGGCGAAGGATGAACCACGAGCTCGCTCAACTCTACGGCGAACCCAGTATCGTGAAGGTAGCTAAAGCTGGAAGGATACGCTGGGCAGGGCATGTTGCAAGAATGCCGGACAACAACCCTGTAAAGATGGTGTTCGCCACGAATCCGGTCGGAACAAGAAGGCGTGGGGCGCAGCGAGCTAGGTGGATTGACCAGGTACACCAGGACCTGGAGAGCATGGGTCACAGTCGAGGATGGAGAGAAGCGGCCATGAACCGAGGGAATTGGCGAAATATTGTTGGCGAGGCTTTATCAAGATAATTGATGTAAAGCCAAATAAGTAAGTAAGTAAGTAAGATGGGATGAGGAAACGATTGAATTTTGCACGCACATTCCAAGTGTCTAATCCAGCTCGAAATCTGTGGGCAAATGGTGGCCAAGAGCTTTGGCCAGGATCAACCGCATTTTATACAGATGACATTAGCGTAGCCAGGTTTTTTTTCTGGAGGGGGCCCAGGGGGGGGTCTAGCAAATACGTGTTTCACAGAAGTAATGTTGGTCACAATATTCACGGTTTTCACAAATTTCGTAAAACCACGAAAGTACTACTAGAGTGCCTATAAATAAGAGTGACGTCATGTTCCAGTTTTGACAGGTCTCCTGCTTAGGGTTACCATATTTGCTACCACCGAAAAGAGTACATTTTATCAACTCTGTAAAAGAGTACTAAAGAGTACACCAAGCTATCATGAAAAATTGAACATACATCTTTCACTAATATGATTGCAAATTTCTCGTAAATTGAAGCTCTAATCGAAAAAATGTTTGGTAGACGTGAAAGTTTTCGTCATTACACACAACCGGTATCAAATACCGAAAATAGTTCCCAATTTTGAGAAATAATTCATTAGATACATTTCGCCATACAAATATATTCCGCGTTATGTTTGAGCGATTTTTTGTGCACAGACACTAATGGTTGTGCCTTACTCTGTGGTGAGTAGCGTATCAGGCCATGCTTGTAACCTGTGTTACCATATTATTTTATTCTTTATTTACAGGATACAAAAGTTACTTCAGCCGATTATTTTGACTAGTTCGTCAATCGTTGGAAGTATCTGTAAAAGAGTACACTTGAGCTCATTTAGCAAAAAAGAATAGTACAAAAATTTTAAGGCAAAAAAGAGTACAGCAGCAAGAGTAAGAGCAAGTGCTCGATTGGAACGCGGATTTGTATGGAAATGACAGTTCGCAGCTATTCCAATTTTAACATTGACGCCACTCTTATTTAAATCCACTCTGAATAGTACTACAGGTTTGTATTGATTTTTTTAATTTTTAATTTTGTCTGATGTTCCAGTTATATTTGCGAATTTCAATTTTCACTAAGAAAAAAAATCATTATTGTTGTAACCCACAAACTCACAAAGAATGTCCTCTGTGATTTTTCCACGAACTTTTCAGGTATTCAACGGTATGCTATGAAGAGATTTCATTTAAGAATTCCAACGGGAATTTCTTAATGTATTGTTTTTTGTACTTTTCAGTGCATTCTCCTTTACCAGTTTTCATTGAGTTCGCGTTGGAATTACCACGGAAAATCATTCTCAGACTATCTGATCTTACCAGACGATTTCTCGAAGAATATCTGTCGACTTGCTAAATAAATCTCTTAAAGAATTCCGCCAGAGAATGCTTTAGAAATTCCTCCATTTTTTTCTTGTAAGGTCCTCTACGTACTTATTACTTATAAATTAAAATTGAGTCTTAAAACAAAATAAAACAAATTTGAGTTTAAGCCAAGGGGTGAGACAAAATCTTTAAAAAAAAAAACATAAAATAATGTTTTTTGGACTTAAACCAACGGAAAATATTAGAAAATTGAGTAGACCTGTGTTTTTGGCCTAAACTTAAGGCTAAGTAGCCCGTCATTCGTTTTGGCACCAATGATGACTTTTCAGCTTGCATTTCAAATTGATGAAACTCAGTCTTGATAGTATATATTGACTTGAAAAAGTATCACTGTAAGCGCTAACATGCATAAAGTATGCTGATACTTTTTCAGCTGTGTCAGTGCAAAACAACTAATTTTCTTTTATTGGAAATCGTAAGATCATCAACGACGCGTACAAATTTCAATGACGGCCTACTTTCGCCTTAAGCTTATGACACTAAAATTAGGACAGGGCTTTACTGCCCATAAACTGCATATTTGTAGCATTCGACAAAAGTAGGCATTGAGTAAATGGAATACCAGGTATGCATTTTAAGGCAGTATGGGAGGAAACTGAAAATTTCTAAAAATTACCAGGAACTCAAAAGTGCTTATATGAGGCTGATATTTTGTACAACTCATTTCGCATACTAGGTGAATTGCCAGAAAATAATTATGATAGAAATTTCATTGCTATCACATTACGAGGTTCATTTATAATCTCAATGTGCCTGTTATGCGGTTATAATTATCAATGTGACAAAACAACTTGGTATTTTTTTCGAATTTTTTAGAACAATCTCACAGATTTCAGTAGTTGATCGAAAGTATTTATCATTTGATGACTCTCCGTGGTATTAACTCCATTTTAGCTTAGCTTAGCTTAGACTGACTACACATATCAATGGTTGCTATTCCGTGATTGACCGAAGTCAGTGAAAATGCACAAAGAATCAACTAGAAGATCGGCTGGGATTGGCCATAATCTTCTTCAGTGTGCATAATTCAGTGCCCTTATTTATACATGGTCAATAACAGCGCCGGCCACGTCCTTGCAGTCAGGTGGGATTGGGGAAGGAATGTTAGTGTGCAACCTTTGCTCTTTGGAGACCGTGTTTGTCTCTGCATCTCCACAAAGGTTACTGGGAGGGATGTTTGTTAATGGGGAGGATCGTTGGGTCACAGGATTCACTTTGATAAGCGATTAGACCATGATAAATAATTATTGGTGAGATATAAACATGCTTATATGTAAATATAATATTTTCATTTGATATGAACAATATCTATGTAGAGAAAAATTATGCCGACACTTGAGGTGACGAACCTTTCAAAGTTTGTTGAAAAAAGTGAACCTTTTGCAAGTCTACACTTGTAGTGTCGAACCCCATTAGGCATAAAGACGTTAGGCATAAGGACGTTAGGCATAAATATGTTAGGCATAATGGACGTTAGGCATAAAGACATTAGCATAATGGACGTTAGACATAAAATACGTTAGGGCATAATGGACGTTTGGCATAAAATAGCTTACGTGTGTGTAATTCAAAAAACTCTTCTCATATCGAAAATTGTTCGGGTCCATTTAAAAATTCCATTACGTTGATGGGGGTGGGTGGGTATCTTTAAGATGTAACAGCTCTTAAAAAAGTGTGGAAAATTCACACAAAAAGCGTTACGAGGGGGTGGGTTAATTGATTGGTTATACATTGCAATTTCCGGTGTTATGAAATTTGACAATGAATCGATTATCGCAAAGATATGGAGAAGATTATTATTCATGGTCATTGTTATCATTCTAAAGTCCAGTTCAATCCATTTTTGTAAGTATCCATTTTTATTTGCAATGTGCAAGTGTTATTTTATTTCTAGAGATATTTAGTTTGGTGAGTTTATTGCCATTTCTTACTTTTCTCTTACATAATTGCGTTAATTCTAAAGAAGGGAAATCTTCCATATAATTATTAGTACTTATAATGCAAATAATTAACTTGTTAGACAGCAATCTAGAGTCAAGCAAAAGTTCATGTTACGATAGGCGATATAATCTTCAACAATAATATTCTGGTAGTGTGACGCCAATAAGAGCGTAAACATTCCCACACCGAGGTCTGCTCGTCAATTTAATGTTGTGAAAACAGTTCTTTTGCCTCTTCTGCCAACAATTTTCGATGGTTTCCAAACAATTTTGATCAGCCACATTTTGAAAGTATTGCCAAAAAGCACCTTGAAAATATTTGAAATTCGTCGGCGTTTGAAAAGTAAAATTTGATTTTCAAGTCAATTTAACAGTCAATCTCAAATTTAAAAATAACATAGCATTCAGCATTAAGCATGGCGTGCATTTTTAATGGGAATATTTACACCAACAATTCCAATAACTATTAGAACAGCAAGAACCTACAAAACAGCATATTGTTGGAAGAAGGTCCCTTTCTTACAGTCATTTAAATTGACCGTATAAGTATAAAGAACAGCCTATGATCCAAAGAAGGGAAAATGTATGATGGAAGTATTAAGAGCAATAGTTGATATTAATTTTTTGAATAAGTACGTCTCGAAAGTTTAATTATAAAAGAAGAAAAAAATTCTGATTTGGAACATTAGCAGCACTAACTTCAATAATTTTGTCGACAGTTTTAACTATAAAGAACAGGCCTCCAATTTAAAGAAGGGATAATCTCTGATGAAAAATTTGTCAATAAAATGTGTACGACCTAACTCAAAAGATGAGCAGCAGTTACAGCATCAAACATATTTTTTGGCATTACTCCCCAACCCAAGCTCTTAGCTTAGTGTTCTAGGAGCACTTCCACAGTTATTAATCAAAATGTTTGCTTTGCCAAGGTAGCCATTTTTCATTCTTATTTGTACACGACACATGAACACGTTTGCACTTCATGGCAAAGGATCCTGGATCGACTTGAAACCGAACTAAAATACCTCCAGCATGGCTTTTACTCTATGGTTACAGAAGTTACCACAAAGCTAATGAAGGCAATTAACTGCATTTCCATGCTAATCATTTTATCAAGTTTTGTCCTAGACAATTGACCTCAAAGGATTCACAACTATGGGACGACTGCAAGGCAATCGTATTTCAAAGGACACAATTTGATCTTGAAAGCCCTCCACAATTACCAAAAAAGTTAGGTCACTTTTCACACAAATAATCTCATTTTTTTTATTTTGAGAATTATGCCTATCGTCCATTATGCCTAATGTCCATTATGCCAAACATCCATTATGCCTAACGTCCTTATGCCTAACGTCGTGCATCCGTGTCGAACCATTCGAAGTTTTTTTTTTTAATTACAAAAATAAGGGGTAAAAAGAAAAGGTGTTTCGAAAAATAAATTAGGACATAAATAATTTATGAACCAGGGTTTATGTCGACACTCACAGTGACGAACCTTTCATTAGTTTGTTGAAAAATCATATTTACGTCTCACCGTTGTAACGATTAAAGGTGCAGTCATACATATTTTAAAGATTAGAAATAGTACCATGAAACGAGCTTCACCAATTGATCCGTCATCCTTGAGCAGCAACAATCCACTTTCAGCTTCACTCGTTTGCTTGGCTATATAAAGCACTTATAGAAAATAGGCGCGCGACCCGAGAGGGAAACAACTGACGACTGCTCGGGCTGTCTTGATGCACTGCCAGGTCGGAGGATCAAACACATCTCTTCCATGGTATTAACTCATTTTGTCAAAAATGTCGAATGTGACATTGTTCAGGGATTTCTTAGAGAATTATATTATTATTTCCCTAAGTTTTTTTTCCGAAAAATTTACCAAAAAGTCATTTAAGTATTTTCCAGAGATTTTTTTTAAACCGTAGGGGAAACCTGGTCCAATTCGGGCCCTGTTCTAATCCCGGACCATCAACATTTCTCAATACTGGCGCAACTGTAAAGGTCGTGTGTACCGTTTTCCTACTCACCGTCTGGCTTGGATCTAACACAATAAATTTGACGCCTTTCAGTTGATTCGTTTGATTTCATATTGATTATTTTTTGATCTCTAGTGTGCTGTCGGTTAGAATATGCCAAGCTTTCTGTAAAGTGACAATATTCCTCCAATGTTTCTGTGTTATTTTATAATCGAAGCCCCCAAGCCTAACCTTTCATCTGATCATATGGTTTTGATATGTCTATGCACTGTTTGTTCTCAACTAGTTTGAAAATCACAAATTGTAGGTTGGTCCAATCCGGAACTTTTGATATGGTCCAATAGGGACTTCTTGATTTTCAACGAGCACCACCAAAAAATAAAAGGGATCAAGAAACTAGCTACTTTAAGGTGAAGATGAATCGAAGCCAATCCTAAAATTTTTAAGAGCACAAATCTGGAGAACCAAACATCCGTTTAAGCTGGAAACTTAATCGATTGGTCACACCAGCTAAGTTGACCAATCGATTAAGGTGATTATTAGAACGAAGCCACACCTCAATTTTTCATGAGCACAAGACTTGAGAACCAAACAGCGTTCCGCGTTGAAAGTTTATCCCATTGGTCACCACCAGCAAGCCAATTAATTTAATTGGTTTTCACACGCGAACTGTTGTTAGATTCTCCAGTCTTGTGCACTTGAAAATTTCGAAGATTGGCTACGTTTTATAATCACCTTAAGTTTTCAGCTCAACGGATGTTTGGTTCTCCAAGATTTGCACTCTTGAAAATTTGAGGTTTTGGCTTCGATTCATTCTTCACCTTAAAAGCATCTCCAGTATATTTTGGATACAGCTTTCCAAAATTACTTTGACACTACGATACAAAAAAACGTTTTACGAGTGCTGAAAACAACAGTCAACTTTCCCTTACTCCATATAATGTGTTTTGAGCTTGAAAATTTGAAGTTTAGATTCGTTTTATAATCACTTTAATATAGCGTAGTATTAACCCTGAAAATGTACGTCGATACTTCTCAAACTTGATGTGCCTTCCTGTACCTTACCAGTCTCTTTCAGTTTTCCGTACAAGTTCACCTTTTTAAACCCGATATTTTCATGCAAAGTTTTAGTGTGTTGAAATTTTATTATATTCAATGCTAAATGCTTTTTTGAATGTATTTGTTAAATAACCAAAAGCTCCACATAAATTAAATATATGTTCTTTATCTCTATATTGTTCCTTATAAACGATGGTCCGTTTAAAGTAGAGTTGGGGAGATGATGACTGTACCTCATTTTGAACCAGTTTTCGGATTAACCCTTTTTTTTAAAGACATTCAAATTCGAATTAGTTCTGATTTGAATTAAATTGAAATTTTTCACGCATTGAGTTTATGACAAATCAGAGTTATATCTTATAACTGCCATAACAAAAACAATATAGCTTAGGGTGGTCCGAATTAGAACATTGGGGGTCCGAATTGGAACAAGGTTGGTCTAATTCGGACCTTCTGGAGAAGTTTGTTAAAAACATGTCTAGTAATATGCTGGTAGAAATATCATAAAATTCTCTGAGAGAAAAGTGTGCGTGCTGAATCAGGCTTTCACGCAACATAAACTTCTCATGCCGTTCATGCTGAAAAGTTATGACCAAAAAACAGTCACTAGGTACGAATTGGACCATGTTCCTCTACTAATGATTCTTTTGGGAATTTTTCAACAGATTTACTAAGATTTTGCTATTTATTCTTGAACTTCTAAAAACAAATCTCCATAAGTTCCATCAAGTATTCTTTCAGGTTCTAGAAATGACTCCATTTTTTTACAAATGGTAATCTCAGGGTTGATCTATAAATAACATTTGAAAATTTATTCACTCTCCATATTTTGGTTAAAAAACTACTCCAGGATTATCCCAATATAAGTAGATGAAAAAAAAACGAATGGTAGAGTACCCATTTAATTCCACTAGAGTTTGTATCTTTAACAGATACGCGTATTTCGACCTCAACTGTAAGGCCGTCTTCAGTGTCGTGTACTAGACTCGACTTATGCCCGAGTCTAAGTACACGACACTGAAGACGGCCTTACAGTTGAGGTCGAAATACGCGAATCTGTCAAAGGATACAAACTCTAGTGGTAATTAAATGGTATAGTACTAAATTCGGTTTTTTCATCTACTTAAAGGTATTCTACTAAACAGCTCGAAGATTCATTATTATCCCATTATGTTTTGCTATACAAACTTCTCTACAAATCACTCCATATCAGATTTCTAAAGAAACGGATACAAAAGAAGGTTTGAAAGAACGTTGTTAGTAGTTTTTTGAAAAATAGCAGCTTCAATATAATTCGGAAAAAAATACTTAATTTCTGTCATAAAATTTAAAAATTAAGCCGTAGAATTTATGGAACTTGTAGGATTTACTGCAAAAATTATTGTTCTTTTCTCTTCGTCTTTCATAATAGAAAATGATAGGTATTAAAACCGGTGGATCTGCTACTGAAACTATGCATGAAAGATAATTTATAATCTTTTCTCTAAAGGTTAATTACAGGATAGTTAAAACCTCTCTAATAAATTGACAAATAAAAAAGTTTCTCAAGAAGGTCCATCAAAATCTTTCTTAGAAATAATCCATGAAATCTATCCTCCCTTGATTTCTAGTTTTCTAGAACTCTGCCAGAAAGCCTCTATAAATTCCGCCCTCGTAGCGCACAAATATTCAAACCAAGAATATGGGTTTTGCCAATAATTGGTAAAACTATTTTAAAGAAGTGTTTAAAGCAAGATCAATACAAATTTCTTTATGAATATCTTAATAAACCTTTTTCTCATTCCCAGTTATTTTGGTAATGTTCCTCTATAGAATTCATTATCATCCTGAGGGTTTTCAACCAATTTCCTCTGAAGATTCGAAGGCAAGAGACATTTAAGAGCAATATTTTTAGGTAAATCCGGGAACATTTTCCGGATCAATTTGCTAATAAAAAGTGGACATAGAAGTAATAGATGTCCACCAGGAGGAATTCGCTTTGAAAGTATGAACGAGTTCCACAATATTATGTGATTAACTTCCAAGAGGTTTGCAAAAATTTTGAAGCCACGCTTCAGTATTCTTTGAGGAATTTGGATATTCCAAATTCTATAAAGAATCGAGAAGTGTTGTGAAAAATTTTGCTTCAAATCTGTTGTAAATTAATCAAATAATTTATAAATAATAAGTCTTGGCAAAATATAGTTTAAGCCATACATTTGTTCATGCAAAATAAATCCTTAAAAAATGAATCAAAATCAAAGAGAGAATTTATTGAATGGAATTGCCGGACGGTTGAGCTTTATTGTACAAAACATTGTTGTCTTGCAGAAAATTCAAAAATAACAAACTACATAATCTGCTTCTTGGCATTAACGTCCCCACTGGGACAGAGCCGGCTTCTCAGCTTAGTGTTCTCATGAGCACTTCCATAGTTATTAACTGAGAGCTTTTCCATCGTATATCGTGTGGCAGGTACGATGATACTCTATGCCCAGGGAAGTCAAGGAAATTTCCATTATGAAAAGATCCTGGACTAACCGGGAATCGAACCCAGACACCTTCAGCATGGCTTTGCTTTGTAGCCGCGGACTCTATCCACTCGGCTAAGGAAGGCCCCAACAAACTACAT
>NW_018735233.1:0-29244 GCF_002204515.2 Aedes aegypti
CAAGACTGATTTGAGTTTTTCTTAGTTTGCAAGATGCCTATCAAAAACCTCTTTCATATATGATGAAAAATAGCACATTTTACAATGTTGTTCTGAATGTTCATTCTTCTTAATTTTATTGCATGTTTGATACCATGATCGACGGAACCTATGAAAAATGAAAGTATTTTGAGACACTGACGCAATAATTACAAATACATCATATAACAAATCAAGCTGTCCGAAACTGAGAGACAGAGGGTGCTTAACCAAAATTGTAATTTGTCCATATTTAGTTCAATTATGGTACAAAATACATTCATACTACCAAATAAGGATTATGTTCGATCATGCTTGCGGGATCCAATGTATTTTTTCATATTCAAAATAATTACTAAATAGGCTCAAAATTAAGAAGATACGTCAATTTTTCAAAGATTTTCATACTTTTCTACGTTTTTAAAAAGGCATGCATATTTCAAGGATGTATTATTCTACGCAAACACTATTCTACATAAGAGCTTTCTTTTCTTCTAATAAACCATCTTGATTGGACCATGATTTCTCAATGTTTCGACTTTGTCCGGTATTGGGTGCTGTCCGGCACTGGGGCATCTCCCCCTACGTGCCTTTAACAAGGGAGACAACGCGAATTGGGCACATTATCAATACCACCAAGACAAAGTATATGGTCGCTGGTAGACACAGTGGACCAATAGAAGATGTTGGTAGTGAGGTGGTGATATTTTTGAAGTACCGTCAAACAGGGTAACTTGCAACAATTTTCAACTTCAAAACTATAAGGATGAAAAATTTGAGCATTTAGATGGGACAAAAACCATCTGGTACCCTAATCGCCACGTAAAGAATACCACGCGGTATTAATTTTTATCAGTTTTTGGTTTTCTGGGATGTGGGGTAACATGCAACACACAGTGCTACCCAAAGTATACTATTAAAAATATATCCTATATCGTGTTTTTATGATCATTTAATAATTTTCTGCAGTAAAAGCATGACAATAAATTAGGAAACAGGCTACTTTTGAATTATAGAAAACTAAATTATTTTTTGATTGAATTATGAGTATTTAAACCAATCGATGAAGTCTCCATAGGCTCATTGCATAGGGTGTCCAACACGGGGAAATTTTAGAATATATAAAGTATGACAGTTGATTGGGAAAGCCGTTTTTTAAACGTTTTTAATACAACTTTTGCTCAAATTAAGGTTTTAACTTTCACATTTTTTTTACGGTAATTTACGTATCGTTTTAAACAAAGCGACGTATCACGTATTGGATATGTATGTTCCTTGGAAATGGTCTCTGTTCGGTGATTTGACACAACTTTCATCATATATCATACAAAAAGTTTCAGTCTGCAAATCTGCAAGTAATTTTTGAAACCAGGGATTTTCAAATCTATTTCCATTATTTTTATGAGGAAAAACAGGAATAAATCTAATGATAAACGCGGATTTATGTTTATTTTATAAATATTTAGTACCCAATCGGTATTGAAGTTGATTGAGGTACAAAAAGTTTAATTGTACCTGATGTTTAATGTTCAATTATGCCTTTTCATATGGTTTTTCGATAACAAATGGCAAGAAATATCAAAACAATGGAAACAAAATTGCCCTACAAGGGTAGCCCAAGAACATTTTTGAATTTTTATAGTATTTAAGCATCAAATTATCAAAACTTTTATATTTGTCAATTTGTACACTACTAAGTACTGTAGCAGATAGCAAATGCCTAGAATGACATATTTCTACCGTTTGTGTGGTACGAGGAACGTTTTTCAGCACTAATTTCATAGAATTTAATGTGTAATATGATTTTCACCTCCAGCAAATCAACCAAAAAAGAAACAATACCCAAACCCTTGCCAAAACATAATGTTGTATACCTAAGGACAATGAACGGTGGAATAAATTATAATAATTCAACTCAATGCTAAACAAAATGACAATTCGGTTACATGTCGAAGTGTTGCATGTTTCACCCTGTTGCAAGATACTCCGTTTGACGGTAGTTAAGGAATTTGTGTACCTTGGAACTCTAGAAACTTTCGATAATGATGTTACTCGCGAGGTAAAAAGGCGTATTGCAGCTGCGAGTCGGGCTTTTTAGGGACTTCGTAACCAGCTAAAGTCCCGCAGCTTACAGACGAAGGACCAAACTCGCGTTGAAAGAGGTCGACCGGAGAGCTTTTGGGGTATTTGAAGTAAAGTGCTGCGAACAATACTCGGCGCTAAATTGGACAATGGCATCTGGCGGCGTCGCATGAATCACGAGTTATACCGAGTCTATAAAGAAATGGATATTGTTAAGCGTATAAAACACGGCGGGCTGGGCATTTAGCTCGCATGTCGGAGGAACGTCAAGCTAAACTAATATTCAGCAGAGAACCAGGGAGCGTCTATCGCCTCCGTGGAAGACCTCGCATCAGATGGATTTGGCAGTTGTGGAGGTCGCTTAACGTTCAGAGCGACTGGAAGCGATTGGCCCAGGACCGGGTCCAATGGATAAGACTTCTTCATTCGCAATAGCAATAGCTAGGAATTGTTGCCCATCAAGTATCAAGTAAGAAAAGATCAGTTACAAGTATTCTATAAGGTTTTTTTTTTGCATTTTCCTTAAAATTATCATTATTAACCCTAGGTACCCCAACAAATTTTTCGGGTTGGAAATTTTCTCGACTTCCCAGGGCATAAAGTATCATCGTATCTGCCACACAATATACGCATGCAAAAATGGTCATTGGCTTAGTAAGCTCTCAGTTATTAACTGTGGAAGTGCTCATAAGAACACTAAGCTGAGAAGCAGGCTCTGTCCCAGTGGGGACGTAACGCCAGAAAGAAGAAGAAGACCCCAACAAGTTTGGACCTAAATCCGGAACTAATACTAAATTCCAAAATTTCAATGGTTGAATCGAAATATAATTATTTATGATTTCTCGCATATCTTTTCATAAAAACCTAACAATGAAAGATTCTTTCTTCTCTCGGTCTCTTTCGATTATAACAGTGCGTTACAAAAGCTTTTGGAAAGTTTTCCACTAATAGATCGAAAGGCGATGACCTTGGCTAGCGTTTCATACAAAAACATAACAGAAGAGGTTAATGTGGCTCAGTTATTGATTGAAAAGAAAGTAAACAAACAGTGACTCTCAATGTCACATAGGGTCTTTGGCAAATTAACGCGAGATTTTTCCTGCAAATTGTATCAGAATCGGTCGAACGAGGGTGAAGGTAGAGAATTTTGAAACATTGATGTCGACGCCCAGTACTGTGAAGGTTAGAAATGATGGGAAATGTTTCGCAACGCGTTTTTTTTTCGCTTCAAACAGTTACCCAGCAAGATCGAAAGGGCCACTTTTATTTGCCACAAGCGCTCATTGGTTTAAGGTGAACAAGCCTGAAATTTTCAAGAGCACAAATTTGGAGATCCAAACAACATTTAAGCTGAAAACTCAATCGATTAGATTTTGTTGTGCTCTTGAAAATTTAAGGGTTGGCTTCGATTTATCTTCACCTTTAAATGCGCCTTAGGTGCACGGAAGGAAAACTTTCATTCCATGCTAAGATGATAACTTGAAAAAATAAGGTTTTGATAAAGTGGACCAAGTGAAAATCTTGAATACCGGCAATAATATGCTGGACCAACAAGCGGAAGTTATAGGATTTTCCATGCATACATCATATAACTACCAAACCCTTCTATCGAACTCTAGAATCGACTTTAAAAATGCAATAATCAAACAGTTCATTGCTTTTGACACTTGGTGCGCTCTGTTTGCTGTTTGCAATTTCAGACCACCCTATCCAAAAACGGTTAATAGCCAAAAATCAAAATCAAGTGCAACAAATTATGCAATATTTTAAGCGTGTGCTGGAATAAGGGCGTAAGTCACATGATCGATTTCTCTTCATCGAGCCTCTCTTCCGTATAAAGGTGACAAGATGCAAATTTGTAGCAGCTTTTCACCATATAACGCAAGTTTACATCGTTGTCAAGCGGCCTGAAGTGGAAAAATGCCAACAAACTTGCATTTTGTCATTTTCATTCACTGATGAGAGGATCTATGAAGATAAATCGATCATGTGGCTTACGCCCTTATGATTTATGAATTTCTTTTGATGAATGAGAAGGAGAATCATTAGATGCCGAAAAATTTAACAAATCACTTGGAATGTCTTGCATTTTTTCGCATTCCTCAGCGCGCTGATCGTTTTTGTTGTTATGGTAAAAAGCACTTGGTCCGCTTTGACTGCATACTTTCATCGATTTTTATTGATCTACCAAAGTAAATTTCTTGCATATCTCTCGCAGTTTACAATATTCATAAAATCTGATCAAAGTGAAATGAAGCTAAGATAATTTGGGATCTAATGACATTTTTCTCACGTTTTGACTCTGACTTAACACCGAAAAAAATAATTCAAGGAAGTTCTCTAAGAATTTATCGAAGGAATTATTCCAGAGTACTCCAGGGAATTGTCAAGGATTTTTTACATTTTAGAAATGTCTGAAAAATCCGATAGGTTTTTCTAACGGAATTAGTAAAGTAATCTCTGACGCAACTCCTGTTGGAATACTTCATAAACTTATCCATGGAGGGATCTTCGAAAAAAAATCCTAGACTCTTGGAAGATTCTCAAGATAAATTGCTTATTAGAAAAATGAGGAATTGCTGGAAAAGCTGTACTGTTCCGTGTAGATTTTCGAACAAACACCATTTATTGTCACAACGTCCATGTTTTAATTTATACTTTATTATGCATATACAAATTAACACTCTTTGTATGAAAACGTTGTGGAAAAATATTTTTTGGTGTAGTCCCATATTGAAAAATAAAGGCATAACAATCTCTTTATGAATTTTCAATCCAAATAGCAACGGCAAAACGTGAATTGAGTTGAGTTCTGGACAGCTTGATTTGTTGTATGATATATTTGTGATTTTTGCACCTGTATCTCAAAATTCATACATTTTCAATGAATTCCGTCGATGATGGTATCAAACATGCAATAAAAATAAGAATAATGAACATTTAGAACAATATCGTAAAATGTGTAATTTTTATCATATATGAGAGAGGTTTCTTGCAAACTGTGTGAAACTTAAATTGTTCTTATTAATGTTCCAAATTCATAAAATTTACTAAGAAATACTATTTCTGGAGTGAAAACATTCGATGATGTACAAATTAACAAGAATTCATTTTTTTTTGACTTCATTTTTGTACGCTACAAAAATGATAATATTTATTATTAATGGGTAACAAGATTACATAAAACTGGGGGATCTCCTCCTATTCATCGATTGGTATTATAAGCACATAATCCGACCTAAACTATTCATAAATACACTACTAAGCTGAAAGTATGCTCTGTTCCAGTTGAGGTGTAACATTAGAAACAATAGGATAATTAATTGGTAAAATAAAAACAATATTGAAAAACAAATATATTAATTTCAACATCAAACCACTTATCAAAATAGAAGACATCCCTAGTACATGGTAAACCCGATGCGCACGATGAATGAGTGATTCATACGCACTTACGCATGACTGTATCGAGAAGAAGCACCTTCCGCAGCAGTGCAAGTGCAATCGCGCCACAAAAATCCACGATGACCACCTGTGAGATGTACTCGAGGAACTTTAAACTGACGTCAATTGTATTGTTGTCAATTGTACCGCGTATCGTATCGTCGTATTCGTCTTATCGGACAAAGTCAACATCAGGTACAATAAAAAAAAAACAAAAGTCTCCCCTCGGCAAAGAATGCAACTTTCTTGCTTCGCAGGTAGGTGCCCAAATAGCTGCTATGTCGCTATATCTATCTGCCCGCTGTCGTTGAATACCAGGCCTTCCCAAACTTTTTAACTAGCGGGCCAAATCTAAAAAAAAAAAACAATATTGTGCGGCGGACATTTTTAAACGCAGTATTTTTTTTAATTTTGGCAAAATCAAGAAAAAGTCCAGAATTTATTCCTGGAGCCATAGCGGTAAACGGGCAGCTATACAGCAAGATCAAGCTGAGAGTCGTGGGCTTGAATTCCGTCGGGCAGTTCTCATATTATTGATCAATAACGGAGCCAGCCAAGACAATACAGTCAGTTAGGATAAGGAAGAAATGTTAGAGTGTATTGATTGTTGCTTCAAGAGACCGAGAATACCTCTGGATATCTACAATCACTACAGTGTGTTAAGGCTAGCAGTAAAAATATAACACCTAAAACTAGTCTTGCATTTTTTTTTCTCTCGGTGAAAATATATTGGTAGAAGATTAAAAAAGTACATCGACATTTATAATGTCGATCTATTCAAAGGTTATTTTTAGTTAATGACAAAAAAGAAAGGTATGTGTATATTAAAGTTATATGAAACAGGAAAAATGGTTTATGTCGACACTTGTGACTATGCTATGCTAGAAGTTTGTGAGAAACCACCTAATGATTCAGTATAAATGTGTTCGGCGTTAAACATTTTGTCGACAACTTTTTTCGAACTTGATTCATTTTCAGTTTCGCCGAACAATGTTTTTGGAGATATTTTTGTATTTAATAATTATAAACCCAAGTTTTTTTTAATGAAACTTTTTTAAACATTCCAAAAGTCAAGCGAATTTAGAAGAAAGAGAACTACAATCTTCAAAATAGAAAAAAAACTAAAGTTGTAATAATTACTCTTGGAATGTTCAAACAATAAGTTGATAGAGCAGCAAAAGGGTCACACTGGTAAAAATCAGAATCCCAAAATCATTATGATGACTTATGATTCCAAAGTGTCTTCATCTTATGAAAATACACCATGATTTGAACTGATGGAATCATGATTTAGTCTCCCACATGCGTTATGTTTTTGTGGATGATCATGAATCAAAATGCATAAAATCATGACTCGCACATCCGACAAAATTAAAGAAAAAAATAAAAGTACTAGAGCTTTCCGATTTAGAGCCTCGTACTCTACCGCAAACTCGCTTTGTCGTTTGAATGAGTTGATACAATGCGCACCGCTTAGAGTTATCACTTCGGATGTTACGCTTAAGGAGAATCACGATTATGATTCCAGAAACCACGATTTATCCTCCTGATTGTCATGACCTATCCAATTTCATAACTTGTAAATCATGATGAGATTTTTATCCGTGCAGGTCTTCACGGGCCACATAATATGAATCGGCGGACCGTACGTTAGGAATCCCTGTTGTTCACCTCCCAACTGTTTGCATTGGACGTTGACGTTGCAATCGCGCGCTGCCTTGTGGTGGCG
This sequence comes from Aedes aegypti, assembly GCF_002204515.2. Taxonomy (NCBI): domain Eukaryota; kingdom Metazoa; phylum Arthropoda; class Insecta; order Diptera; family Culicidae; genus Aedes; species Aedes aegypti. Next base: position 7,274 of record NW_018735233.1, read on the forward strand.
TCGCGACGGCGGCAATGAGACGACACCACCGTAGCGAACGGTTTGCCTGCCTGCTTGCCTGCACAGAGGAACGAATTGGTAGGTATTGTGATAAGATAACTCAACCGTGTCATCAGGTTGTTTAATTCCACTGAAGGCAGCAAGGGTTTACCTTGAATTGCGGTGAATCGATGAGGATTCACCGATGATGATGATGGTGATGGAATGACACCCCGAGCTAAGGGCCTGTTGTAATTAAGGTGTATTCTGTGGTTTGTGCAGGTAACTATTAGTATTCGTCACGTTCCGTCCGGTTGTCCACGTACAAAGTGAAAAAAAAATATAAAGGAAAAGCAATACACATACCTATCTAGCACCGAACCGTACGCGAAACATCGAAATCACAATCAAGCGATATGGAATGGAGAGAATGTCTAAGGAAGGAGGAAGGAAGTGCAGTCCAAGTGGTTCAAGCGGGGAGGAAGCGCACGGTGAAATAAAACTAAAAATATTCGATTTTACTGCATTCGAAACAGTGACGATAGGAACGTTAACGATGGTTGGCTGTGCCTGATTGAAGGGGTGACGAATCGGGATATGCTTCTGTAGCAGAATGTAATTAAGCATGTTTTTCTGTATGTGAGAGTGTGAAAGTGAGAAAATACGCCAATAGCGAATACGAATCTAATTTTGTGAATTCTTAAAAGCCCGAGACGAACCTTGAAATTTTTAAATGGCCGCAATTTAAAGACCAGTAGATCAACTAATTTGAAATAAATTGTGAAGTAAATACAATTAGTATTGGCTATTCGGCCTCAATGGAAGTTGATCCTCAATATCAGCTTCTATACTCGAATAGCCTAGATAGCCGTGTAGTGTCGGTAGCCGATTGCAACAAGGCTAGAAATAACACTACGGATTGCCTGTTCCGGTGGTATATATTGTGGGCTTCGTGGCCTTGCGGCTAGCGGCGTCAGTTGTCTAGGCGTATTGTGCCACGAGGTGTGGGTTCGATTCCCGCTCCAGTCGGTGAAAACTTTTCGTCAAACGAAAAATTCATCGCTGGGCTACTGGGTGCTTCGTGTTGTCTGTTGTCTAATGTTAGTGATCGTTCTATGTGCTGAAGACGGTGAAAATTGTCTTTTTTTTATAAGTCCATCATCCAGGTGGCCCCTAATTCATGGTGTCAGGCGGCTAAAAGCATACAGTGTCTATAAAGAATGGTTAGGGGGATCAAAAGAAACCTAACTGTGAACGGTGCCTGTGGAGTACCGAGGCACCCTCCACAGTAATGCCCTTACTATGCTACCGAGAGCAATGGCGCAGTTGACCTTGTACTGCTCCGAAATAATCGTCTAGTCATATTTAGCCTCAAATCAGAGGCTTGATACGAGTGGGAGCATGTTAAGGTAATATGAATCGAATAAAAATTATCCAGGTGAACCTTCATCATGCAAAGGGCGCAGCAGTGCTCAGCAGAAGGTATACCAAGGAAAATATTAATGTGAGACTAATTCAAGTGCACTGGGTAAATAATGATAGGGTACTTGGTTGCCCTTCGAGCAGTTGTTGAGTTTTGTACGACGAAACTCAGTCCAAACCACGAACAGCTATTCTTGTAAATACTTTCCTGGAGATTTTGAAGATATGCCTCCATGTTCTGTCGTACATTTTGTCAACTACTGTAAGAAAATTAATACCCAATTTATAATAGGGTGCGATGCAAATGCCCATTATACAATTTGAAGCAGCATCGATATTAATAAAAGAGAAGATCTTTTAAACTACATGTCGCCTAACAACATAGACATATGTAATAGAGGGGATTCTCCTACTTTTGTAAACTCTATCCGACAAGAGGTTCTTGATCTCACGATCTGTAGAAGATTGTGAACTGGCATGTTTCTGATGAAGAATCATTGTCAAATCATAAACAAATCCGGTTCAATTTTAAAGCTGGATCAGAAATAACAGAAAGCTTTAGAAACCTACAGAAAACCAATTGGGATCTCTATCGTTTTTATTTAACGAATAAGAATTCGTATAATGATGCCTGTAATGGGATCATTCACCAAATGGTCTCATCTTATCATGCTAGCTGTCCTATTCAATAAATGTCATCTAACAGGGATGTTCCTTGGTGGAATGACAAGCTGGCAGGATTGAGGAAGAAATCCAGGGGGTTGTTTAATAGAGCAAAGATAACTTTAGATTGGGATGAATACAAAAAAGCCCTAACAGAATACAACAGAGAACCAAGTCACGCCAAATGTAAGGACTGGAGACGGGTATGTGAAAGCATCAACAACGCTCCTGCAGCTGCAAGGCTGCACAAAGTTCTTTCAAAAGACCTTTCAATTGGGCTAGGTAGCCTTAAAAAAGAAGACGGCAGTTTTTCTGTTGACTCTTCTGAAACATTGGAAGTAATGATGAGAACTCATTTCCCTGAATCGGTCCCATATTCGGATGAATAACAGGTCTTAGATGAAGCCAGCCATGTATGGTCGGGAAAGATGACATTTTCCCAGGCTCACCGCAACAAGGACAAGAGACGCTTTGTCCGCTCTTAACCGAAATATTCAAAGTAAGTGTTGCGCTTTCATATATTGTAAAAGCGTGACAAAAGGTTTGAGTTGTTTTCATTCCAAAAGCTGGAAGCAAAGATAAAACAATAACTCCCAAAGCCTTCAGATTTATAAGCCTTTCCTCTGTTCTTTTAAAGACAATGAAAAACATAATTGATGCTTTCATCAATTCAACAAGTTCAATAGATAATGCCTCTTTGTAAATACCAATTTGCGTATCAATCAGGTAAATCTACCATTACAGCGCCACAGTCGCTGGTAAATAAAATCGAGAAATCTCTTGAAGGCAAAGAAATAGCCGTGGTTGCTTTTCTCGATATTGAAGGAGCATTCGATAATGCATCCTATAGCTCTATGAGTTCAGCGATGGAAGGAAGGGGCTTGGATAAAAGTGTTATCGAATGGGTTATGACTATGATCAATGATCGTACAATTTCTGCTGATTTAGGAGGTGCGCAAATATCTATAAGATCTACTAAGGGATGTCCTCAAGGAGGAGTGTTATCGCCCTTACTGTGGTCTCTTGTAGTAGACGAACTCCTTAGAAATCTAAAAGTTCACGGTTTTGAGGTAATTGGACATGCCGATATTGGGGGCCTTCCTCAGCCGAGTGGTTAGAGTCCGCGGCTACAAAGCAAAGCCACGATGAAGGTGTCTGGGTTCGATTCCCGGTCGGTCCAGGATCTTTTCGTAATGGAAATTTCCCTGGGCATAAAGTATCATCGTACCTGCCACACGATATACGAATGCAAAAATGGCAATTTAGGCAAAAGAAAGCTCTCAGTTAATAACCGTGGAAGTGCTCATATGAACTGAGCTGAGTTGCAGGCTCTGTACCAGTGAGGACGTTAATGCCAAGAAGAAGAAGAAGAAGAAGAAGGGTTTGCCGATGATGTGGCCATCTTGGTTCGTGGGAAGTTGGATAACACGATTTCCGATCGGTTGCAAACTGCGTTAAACATTACTCTCAAATGGTGTAGAAAAAAGGGGTTAAACGTAAACCCTTCAAAAACTATTATCGTGCCTTTTACCAGAAGGAAAACGATAAAGCTTACACAGCCTTCTTTGAATGGAGTTCAAATTCAATTTTCGGAAGAAATTAAACACCTTGGGGTTACTTTGGATAAGAAATTTAACTAGAACTCTCATCTGAGCAAGGTCATAAGTAAGGGTACCAATGCCCTATAGGTCTGCAAGCCCTTGGAAAAACTTGGGGACTGCGACCTAATATGGACCTAAACTGGATTTATTCAGCAATAGGCCGACCAAAAATTACTTATGCTTCACTGGTATGGTGGCCCAAGACAAATGAGGTAACCGCTCAAAAGAAGCTGGCTAAGTTGCAAAGACTTGCTTGTATATCAATGACAGGGGCAATCAAAAGTACACCATCTCAATATACTGCCTTTGCATCAATTCATTAAACTGCAAGCTGCAAAAAATGCCTTGCAGTTTATTCGTTACAATAAAATACTAGATGGTGATTTGATTGGTCACATTAAGATCATGAAGAAATTCAATTAGAATTCAGATATGAAAACAATAGAAGATTGGATGACAACGAAGACCAACTATGATGTTCCCTTTAATGTGGTTAAACCAAGCCGCTATATTTGGGATTCTGGTGGGCCAAGTTTACGTTTCCAGGTTCTGTTGTATTTTATACCGACAGGTCAAAGATGGGCTATGGGCCGCAGTCCCACTGTGTTCCAAGCTGAAATACAAGCCCTTATTGACTGTACAAATGTTTGTCTCAAAAAAAAAACTATAGGTTTGCAAAGATCTGTATTTTCTCGGACAGTCAAGCAGCTTTGAATACTCTAAAGGCATTCACATGTAGATCAAAGTAAGTGTGGGAATGCATTCTTTCTTTGAAGCAATTGGCCAGCAGGAACGAAGTTACATTGTACTGGGTGCCCGGTCATTGTGGAATTGAGGGGAATGAAATCGTCGACAATCTAGCAAGACAGGGTGCAGCTTCGAGCTTTGTCAGCCCTGAACCGTTCTGTGGTGTTCCTGAGTGCACTCTCAGGATGAAACTGAAAAATTGGGAAATGTCCATGGTAGAATCCAGTTGAAACGCCACGGATATATCCAAGCAAGCGAAAAGATTCACGAAACCCAGTCTAGCAAAAGCCCGGGCTGTACTGAATCTAAATAAAGGAAATCTTAGGGTAATAACAGGCCTGATGACCGGTCACTGCTCAAGTAGGTATCATCTTAAAAAGATAGGAAAAATCCAATCCTCTGAGTGTCGTTTTTGTCAATCTGAAAACGAAACTGCTGAGCATTTACTCTGCAACTGCGGAGCATTGCTTAATCAAAGAATGTTAACACTTGGAAAAGGGTTTTTTGAGCCCTTGGAAATTTGGCAAGGTAGTCCTAATAGGGTAATAGACTTTATAAAACGAGTTGTGCCCAGTTGGGATAGTGTGAAACATCAACCAATGTCCAACACATCTCAATTGTGAAAGGATATTCGATGAGCACCAAATAAAATATGGGTCATACCACAATATTCCTAAACAATGGAAGCAGTGGTTAAAAGGCCCTACAGACGAGGAAAAAAATCAATTAGTTGGGCTTACAATCCTTGGATGAGCTTGTAACGCAGGTAGATCACTTTCACGTAGTGCGTTACGATAAGAGATCTACCGGGGCTTAACGGACCCCAACCTTTGCGAGTTGGGGTATTGCCCAGGATGTGGTGAAGTTCACAATGGGCTCTGATGAACCATGGTTGACCCGGCAGCTTCATTTTTTTACCGCAAAATGAATATTCAAATCGATATAATTTTTTTGTTTTTCAATATTTATGCACCATTTTTTACAAGTTTTCAAAAAACTCTTCTAGTTTTTGAATCTGTGTCGATATTTATCGTTGGTCATCTCGTTCCGAAGGTATTCCAAAATTACTTGGGGGACCGACGCGTAACCATAACCCTCCGTTAGTTTATCAGGCTACAGAATTTTTATCGTATTCGGATGTTCACTCTCCGGAACAATACATTAATGAGAGTATGTTGTGAAAAAATGTAGCAATTTGGTGCAGCCGTCTTTGAATAATGAGCATTTAGGTTTCTGGTACGATGCTGGCCAAATAAAGATCTTAAAAACTTCAAAAAACATCATATCGTAATTTTTAGATATCTCCAAGAATTCTTAATTGATTTGTATGATTTTTTCAGAGTAGCTCATTATTACCTGGTATTATAAAGTCCACATTATATTTTTTTTTGATAAATTGACAAAAAATGAAAAATGAAGCTGCAAAAATTCGAATTCAAAGCGATCAATGTACCAAAGAATCATAGTCAAAACAAATAGGAGCGCCAAACGGTACATCAGGATTTATGCCAGTAAGATCCTGGTTATGGCATACTGGTCGCGACACAAACGGACAAGACATGGAACTACGAGTAGGAGTGCTTCGAGCATATTGGGACTAACGCCAGTACTGGCAACGCACGTCTAAGGAGAAGTAACGGTACATGTATTGGATTATATGCGTTGAGGGTGATAGCGGCGACATTCTACTCCATTAGTAGGGTCGGTCGGATGACACTGGCTTGAAAAGGCGAGTAAGCTAATGGTGCAGGCTTCCCGTCCCGTAAAACTGTGGCAGACCTTAGAGTACGTTCCAAATCCGTCGCCTCGTAGTAGACGGAAATTACCTGACTTGCGCCGATCCGGCTCTGAACATGGTATCCCATGAAGGACTATGTCAACCCTAGCATGGCCACCCTGCTTGCATAGATAACCATGGGGTCATAAAGGCGACTGTTCCATCGGAGATCGATAGCGGCTCTTAGGCGGATTCATAAGAGATGATCAACCAGAACAAACAACTAGCGGAAAATGAAAAAGAGGCTTCTGAACCTATCAGTAATCGGCTAAGGTTCCCGCCAAGGAAGGAGGCGACCAACGTCAACTTAAGTGAGAACAGTGTGGACAAAAGCGTAGACACTGTGACGACGGCAGGCACTGGCCGCTCCAGTTCAACATGTGAGGTGATCGATGGTCCGGGACTAATCGAGGCCATGGATCGCAATAGGGAGTACCTCCCTAAAATGCAGGTAGCTGCTGAGCAACTTGATGTCATCGAGTTTGTTAAGAGCAAATGCAATATCAGCAAAGACTTGAAAACAAGTCTACTGAAATTGCGACAATCAGTCCTAGCTGCAAAGCAGGACTACGAAAAGCCAAGGAACAACTTGGCAAGGTAGAAGGCAAAAAAGACACTAAGTCGTGTCAGACCGAAGTGTTTTCCTTCACAGGCAACGCGAATATATCTGATGATATTATTCGATACGCGATGCGAAAGAGGGGACCTTCCGAGAATGAATACGTGGCGAAAAGACGTATAGTTACTAAGGGAAAAGTGACCTACGCGGCCGTCCTCCGGAGTGGAAAAGCTGGCACGAGCCAAGCCCCGCGATCAAGAGGATACGGCAACAAAGGAGAGGCCAACGCCAAGCCAAAGGCCAAGAAAGCCAAGAAAAAGGAGCCACGGGATAACCCGAATCAGGCATTGCATCCACAGGAAAAACGGGCGCAAGGCAACAGCAACCCGTGGATACGAGTTGGAAATAAGAAAAAAACAAAGGAAACTGAAAACGGAGCCCAAGGAGGGCGCTGAACGGGAATTTAGGCGAAGCCCTCGTTATCAAAACGGAGGAAGCGAAATACGTCGAGGTTCTGAAGGCGATGCGAAGCACGGAGAATTTATCGCCATTGGGCGCAGATGTGCGGAGCATAAGGCGGACTTGGTTTAGTGAAATGGTCGTAATCTTAAAGAAGGACGCCAAGAAAAAGAGTACAGATTGATCCTCAATAGGCTAGTACCGTACACGGGAGGTGCGGACGGCCTGTCCAAAAACCAGTTTGGGTTCAGAAAAGGTAAATCTACTCTGGACGTTATCCAGCTCGTCGCTCAGATAACTCGACCATAAAAGGAGCGGCATTCGTTAATGCGCTGTAGTCACTCTGGATGTGAAGAATGTGTTCAACAGCGCAAGCTGGGAAGCGATATCCTATAGGACGTATACGTACAGGTGCAGTTGTGTAAGCTTTTAGAAAGCTATTGTGATGGTAGGATTCTACTGTATGACACAGAGGAGGGGCAGAAAAGCGGTCGAATTACCGCGGGAGTACCTCAAGGTTCAATCCTTGGCCCATTGTTATGGAATGCGATGTACGGTGACGTACTGAGGCTGCCCCTTCCGACGGGTGTTAAGATTGTTGGCTTCGCCGACTATGGCGAATCGATGGAGGAAGTAGAGTCGACAGCAACGCACTCTATCTCCATAGTTGAGGAATGGATGAAGTCTAGACAATCACAAGACTGAAGTGGTGGTGGTCAATAACCGCGAGTCCGAGCAACGGGCACTTATCTCGGTAGGTGATTGCACCATATAGTCGATCCCTTAGGCATCTTGGGGTGATAATCGATGACAAGCTCAGCTTGTCGTTGAATATATCTGTAAAAGGGCATCTACGGCTATAGTGGCGTTATCGAGGATGATGTCCAACAGCTCTGCTGTAATTGCCAGCAAAGGTAAGCTCCTGCCAGGCGCCAAAATTTTGCCAAAATCCGAACGCTCTCGTTGAGGACTGCATGTTTCCACATAAAATGCGAGGCCAAATCTTTTCCAACAATTTTAGCCATCATTCCACACTGCCGGAGCTGTCTCGACTCGTGCCGTTTTGCTGTTGCTGATGCTCTCTCTCTAGGCCTGCTTTAGATGCGCGGTCACTGTTGTTGCTGTGTGTTGGTAAGTTTGATAGCAATGTCGCAAACGCAAACATTAAGGTGACGACAGTCTGGTTCAAGTCCAATACCTAGCTAAGTGCGAGAGAACCATCAGGGTTCCATCGCAACCAGTAGGCAGACGGGACAAGACGGGGGCGAATGGCCAGACGAGCGCGTGGCGAAAACGCTGCAGAGTTGTTTTGAAGAATGATTTGCGTGTTTCTGTGGAATCACCGGGAGTGATTGTATTTCGGGAATAATATTTATAGGTTGTTACATTGATAAATTAAAAATACATATTTTGCTTCACTTTTATGGGTAGGTATCAGACAGGCTGAACTTCTCTGTAGTGAACTGGCGAACACCATGGTGCACTAACCATAGCACGCGGTCAATGACGTATCTAGGGGTGGGATATGATTGGTTTTGTAAAGTTCAAAGATATGATATTTTTCCAATAAATTGCATTAGGCGGCATCCATTTGTTACGTAACGCTAACATTGAAAATTTTTGCCCCCCCCCTCCTCCGTAACGGTTGCATGAAAAATTTTAAATTTGTGTATGAGCCGTAACGCTTGCGCCTACCCCCCCTCCCTCTAGAGCGTTACGTTATTTGTGGACGGCGCCTTAGGTTTTGGCCAAGGTAGACGCGTGACGCGAAGCGGCGCGCAAAATCCTTTGGAGTTTGACATTTCATTATTAATAATTGATATTCCTTCCCGTGCGATTTTCGCTTCGCTTCGAAATTCGCGTCTACTCTGGCCGCGCCCTTACTCTGAGTCCCCCTCTTAGTTCTAGACCCGGGCGCACCGATAAAAAATTCAGTCTTAAAAAATTGATGATTATATTTCCTAAAAATGCTGTTGGAAATATTTATGTATTCCTTAGAGATTTCCTGCAAAAAAAACGTCCAGGAATTTCTCCAAAAATATCTTCAGGCGTTTCTTGTGAAATTCCTCCAAGAATTCTATTTAGAATCCATCCGAGAGTGCCTTCAGATGTCCTTCCAATAATTTCCTAATGGAGCCGTTTTAGAATACTTACAAGTATTTTTTCATAAACACAGAGAATGCGAGAATTATTTTAGGAATTCTATAAGAATTTCTTCATGAGTTGTTCCAAGAATAACTCAAAGTTTATTATTTTGAGTATTCCGCCAAGATTTCCGTCCTCTAATTTCAGAAGGTAGGGGGAGATCCCCCAGTACCGGACAGCACCCAATACCGGACAAAGTCGAAACATTGAGAAATCATGGTCCAATCAAGATGGTGTATTAGTAGTAAAGGAAGCTATTCTGGAGACTAATGTTTGCGTAGAATAACACATCCTTGAAATATGCATGCCTTTTTAAAAAAGTACAAAAGATTGAAAATTTCAAAAAAATTGACGTATTGCCTTAATTTTGAGTCTATTTAGTAATTATTTTGAATATGAAAAAATACTTTGGATCACGCAAGCATATTCGAACATAATCCTAATTTGATAGTATGAATGTATTTTGTACCATAATTGGACTAAATGTGGACAAATTACAATTTTGTTTAAGCACCTCCTGTCCCCCAGTTTCGGACAGCCTGATTTGTTATATGATATTTTTGTAATTATTGCACGAGTGTCTCAAAATACATTCATTTTTCATGGATTCCGTCGATCATGGTATCAAACATGCTATAAAATTAAGAAAAATGAACATTCAGAACAAAATCGTAAAATGTGCTATTTTTCATCATATAAGAAAGAGGTTTTTGATGGACATCTTGCAAACTATGATATACTCAAATTGTTCTTGTAAATGTTGCAAATGCATTGAAATGGCAATAATATACTATTCCTAAAGTAAACACATTCAATGATGTTCAAATTTACAGTATTCGAGGCATTTCCAGATTGTGTCAGGTATTGGGTGCCACCTTTCAAGATCGATCAATTTGGTACTAAAATACATCATCCAAATGCAATGTCAAAATTCATACTTATATTTTCAAATTTATTTTTGTACACTATAAAAATGATAATATTTATCATAAATGGGTAACACGAGCACATAAAACCAATATTTTTCGAATCATGAATTTAGTGGCTTAAGTGTCCGGTACTGGGGGATCTCCCCCTATTTCTCCTACAGATGTGGTTTCAGAGGCAGGCTCTGTTTCAGGGGTACCGCTTAGCCAAGAAATGGTTGAAGTAAACATGGATAAGATTGTTTCAAGAATTTTACTAGGGATTCATGAAACAGTGTCACCAAGATTATTTCCAGAAAAGGTTTACGTTTCTTCTTGCGTCACATTTGGAAGGAGCTCATTCAACAATGGCGCTTTAACAAACTTTTCAATCTTTCCATGTTAAATCAAATCAGCAGGAAGGAAGCAATGTATTTCATCTACTGGTAGCACGAAACAAGAAAACCGGGTAGAATAACGCTTAAAAAGAGACGGGAACGTAATCACCAACAAAAAATGTGACCAGCGCCATTCACATGTCATGCTAGTTTAACAATGAGCGGCCCGCCGGAAAACGTCTCGTAAAATGGTGTAAGTGCTCACAGGAAAGAGATATGGGAGTCACCTTTGGTCGGCGATGCGATCCGTGGATAAGGAGGAAACATACGACTGTTACTTAAAACTGGTTTTGCATTTTTGTCTCGTGGGCAAAAGATATTGGTAGAAGATTAAAAACATACGTCGAACTTTCAAATTTTATTTTTAGTAATGAAAAAAGAAAGGTACGTGTACTAAAATTATATGTAACAGGAATAAGGATTTATGTAGAAACTTGTAGTCCATAGCATCCATAGTTTGTTTGACAATTACATAAACCTAATGTTGCCACGATTAAAATTTGTAGTCATAAGCATGGAACGAGCTCACCAGTTGGTAGTACACCCTCGAATGAACACGAATATATTTTCTTACTCGCACAACGCGAACTGGACACGATTGATCTTGTTTCCGTCGGCCCCGCAGGAGCATGCAACGGAATCAAAGAACCATACACTACTCTGCCCAGCAAGATACGCGAAACGAAAAATAAACTTCTTTGCTGGCGCTACAAAAAAAAACGAATCGATTTACTAGGTCTTTCTGAAACACTGCCTATAAGGAAAACAATTGTAGGGTTTTCTCCATATATTATTTATTTTTGTATTTAAAAAAGCAGTTTTGTTTGAATTGTACTGTAATGTATCTTAACAAGAACAAAGATTTTTTTTTCGAATCTTACGAAACTAAACGGCAGGTCACTTAGCGATATAGGATGTTTTTCCTTTCAAATATCATATGCAGGGCTGTTACAAAAACATCAAAGTGTCATCCGCGAAAATCGCGACTTCTGAAATTCGATCCGCGCTTAGAAGCACCAATCCGCGCCCAAAAAATGATTCCATTTGTCATTGAAATCTTCATGTCACAATACCCAATCATTTTTTATTAAAAATAATATTATAAAAATTTAATTGTTTTAACAAATTTCTGTGTTTCATGAAAATTTATGCACTTTTCTTAATACCGTAATCTAGGGGTAAATTCATCACTTTAACTTTCTGTTATATAATAAAACAAAATTAAGAATAATAAATTTCCTCATTTTAAATTTGGGATCCCTAATACAGAAAATGAGGCAAACATATGCTGCCCATAACTGCATAACAGTCACATTCGACATTTTTGACAAATTGGAGTTAATACCGGGGAGAGTCATCAAATGATAAATACTTTCGATCAACTTACTAAAATCTGTGAGATTGTTCTAGAAAATTCGAAAAAAATACCAAGTTGTTTTGTCACAATGGTAATTATAACCGCATAACAGTCACATTGAGATTATAAATGCGCCTCGTAATGTAATAGCAATGAAATTTCTATCAGAATTATTTTCTGACTATTCACCTAGTATGCAATATGAGTTGTACAAAATATCAGCCTAAAATAGGCACTTTTGATTTCCTGGTAATTTTTAGAAATTTTAGTTTCCTCTCATACTGCCATAAATTGCACACTTGGTATTCCATTTACTCAATGCCTACTTTTGTCGAATGTTACAAATATGCAGTTATGGGCAGTATGGTACCGACCTGATCCAATTCTCCAAGTAAACAATTTGATTACGGTAATAGTCCGACAGTAATAGGCCAATATACAGTACATTGGATTATACATTTAAAACTTTTTCCCCGTTTCATACAAGATGACCAACTTTATAACTGCAGATCTGAGCAACTGATTTCGATAAAACTTGTACAAGTCTTATTGATATATTAAAATAAACGAAATTCAAGATTTGTGATGGCACTGGGCATCAATGAACAATTGTTCGATGTACAATAGACTGATGCAAATTTTGAATTTTTTGCTCCCCTATGCTTAAGGCCCAAGTAAAAATGGAGCAAATGTCAGAAATGAAAAAGCAGTTTTCGTCGTTAAAATCGACAAATCGAAAAAAATAAATACACACAGCTGTTTTATTTGCAAAATACAAATGCTGTGTGTTTTTATTTTTTCCGATTTATTGATTTCAAGGGAGAAAACTGCTTTTTCATTTTTGACATTTGCTTCATTCTTTCTTGCACCTTAAACGATGTCAATTATGATGAAAATGATCCTCCCAAAATTTGAAGTGATTCGGGAGAAATTTGGTTGTACACCCTTTTTGAAGTTTATATGGAAATTACTATGGAAAAGGCAAATCCCCTGGGCAAAGGCACAACCTTGTGATCAGCTTGACTGCTGTCAGGTCTCGGGGCTTAAATGTATCTTTACTCTGAAGAGAAAGATGCACACTAGTGGTGCCAATGGTGATAATAATCAAAAGTGTTTTCTAATGAACACTATTGATTAGCATCACCGCGAACCGATACTTTACGTGGTCTATGATGAAGCGGTCCTTGTTTGTTTTTTCTATACGTTTTTTATTTATTCTTCCAGACACTCATCCGGTAACAGTTTAATCAAAACCTCCTTACATTGAAGAAATCGTGCTGAACAGGAACACACATGGCCGTACAAGGATACAACAGAATCTTATTAAATTCATTTCTTTTACTAATAATATCACTATTTACTAATTTACTAATTATATCATTCTCTTCTCGTCAACAAGCGTCATTTCAGGATTAGGTTTTTCATTATAGCATTGAATATATTATAAGAATGCCGTCAGACTAAAAAAACGTGTGACTAATCGCTATCTCTATTTATAGGTACCCGTAACCGTGAATAGGAATAGTAACTCATGAGAAAAATACTAGGATATAAGTGAGTACGAACTAATCACTAACACCCCCAACACTGAAAAGGTAAGAATATTATATTCCATTACCCTAAAACACCAAATTATCAGAGATTACTACAATTTTAATAATCTGATAGTGTCGGTTAGAGTTTTCAAGCAACGTCAAGAACAAATTTCTTCTTATAACAGATCCTAGTAATGACATATTATCGGCCGGTAAAAAATTCGAAACAGTTTATTCGCCGAGGTTGAATTTTTGTAAGTGTAAGTGATTGTAGTATAATCTGTACTTGTGATTGCTGTGCGATGCGCTTCATTGTTGCAGGACATTGTTCTCATTGTTATACGGCCTTCAGCCCTCGGCAGGATCACCTTAAGAAGATATATGAATAATTCCGTTGCTGGTTTTGATCATGTTACTAAGAAAATAGTGATAATGTGATATTATATGTGAGATGACGTTATTGTGTCGAATAATTATGTGTGGTTAATGGTAGTAAGCTACTAAGATTGTGATTATTAGAGTGATGATAGTTTGTGATATTTTGAATATTAGTGATATAAGAAACGAGAATCCTACTTTTCTTTTAATGAAGATAATGATATTGAGTGTTGATGTGATTTATTTATTACAGTGATTATTTTTAATGAGAAGTTCTATACTTTAAACTTGATGAAGCAGTAGTATTGTGTTGTGGCTGGGTCATAGATGTGATGTTAATAACAAAATTGATATAGATAATGGTGACGTTGTTAGTAGAAAATCCGGTGGTAATGAAGATGGTGATATCAATACCAGTGAATAGTGCTATGAAGTAATCTAATAGTTATCAAGTGAAGTGATAGTGTGAAAAGAACGTTTCCCACCTTCTACCGTAACCTTCTGAGACAGATCGCAACAGTGTCTTCTTGGAAGCCATCTTTCCGTGCACGTCTGGTGAACTGCTTCAGAAGGATTACGTCCTATTTACTATCTAAAGTCTAGTTTAGAGCTTTGGACAGTATTCACTGTACGGCTAGCAACATAAAAAAAAAAAAATTACTATGGAAAAGGCAAATCTTTTGTGTTCAATCCTCTAACTGCTCGTCATAATAATATATGGAAAAGTGAACACACTCATCTCATGTGAACACTTCCCAGCTACAACTTTGCCGAAGACCACATTTCGATGGGACGTAAACATAATTTGTTATTTTTGATAACAAAGTGTAAATCATGCTGAGATGATCATTCAATTACTTTCAGAGCAACACTGCTTTTTTGCTGTAAAACATAGTAGCCTGGGTTTGATCTATTCTTTCCGCCAGGAGCACCACTGTTGCCTGCCGAAGCATGCTGTGTGCAAACCAACTTTATGATGATGAATAATAATTTATCCTGAGGTCCAATCAAAAAGTGGTCTTCGGCAAAGTTGTAGCTTGGAAGATTTCACATTAGACGAATTTGTTCACTTTCCCATAAAATATCATGACGAAGAGATAGAGGGCTGAACACAAAAGATTGGCATTTTCCATAGTAAATCTCCACATAAACTTTAAATGGCGTGTGCACCGTCAAATTTCTTCCGAATCACTTCAAACTTTGCAAGGATGCTATTTACCATAATTAAAATCGTTTAAGCATAGGGGAGCAAACATTTCAAAATTTGCATCACTCTAATGTACAATGCGTTTATCAACTAGTATCGTAACCAGCTTAAGTCCCGTAGCCTGCAGACGAAAACAAAATTCGCGGTATATAGGACACTTATCCTTCCGGTTGCTCTATACGGCCATGAATCCTGGACGTTAAAAGAGGTCAACCGGAAAGCGTTTGGAGTTTTTGAGCGTAAAGTGCTGCGAACAATACTCGGCGGTAAACAAGAAAATGGCATCTGACGGCGTCGCATGAATCATGAGTTGTACCAAGTATATAAAGCAGTGGATATTATCAAGCTCATAAAACACGGCAGGCTGCGTTGGGCTGGTCACGTGGTACGAATGCCGGAAGAGCGACAAGCAAAAATAATATTCAGTAGAGAACCCGGACAAGGCCGTCGGCTTCGTGGCAGTTGAAGAGGACTTAAGGGCACTTAACGTTCAGGGCGACTGGAAGCGATTGGCTCAGGACCGAGCCCAGTGGAGAAGAATTATCCGTTCGGCGTAGATTAAACGTAGCGGATTGTAGTCCATCATGTATTAAGTAAGTATCGGGAATCTGGTAAGGCGTGAGTATGTTGACTCACAGATCTTTTCCTTATCCCACTAACCCAATATTCTTTCCATGGCAACTGTGAATATACAGAGGTATACTCGGTGTTTAGTAACAATGGTTGTCTAGCTAACGTTCTTTCCCTTTCCGATGATCGCGAGAACGTGGCCGACTTCTAAATTATGACCTCTCGGTTTGTGCACTTTGAGAATGGTAGCATTCAAAATTGTTCAGATCTTAGATTCTTCAATGCTTTTTATTAAGTGTCGAATGGATGAAATTGAACTTGTTTGTATGTATCGGAACGGAATGATTGTGCTCTTGCTATAAGCGCTAATAGATTTCAATTAGTTAAAAACACAAGCGAAATATTAGCGATTGAATTATTTAACATTTTTTTCAATCATTTATCTCGAGATGGCTGCCCGAAAACGATTATAGTGGAGAGACAAAAACATTCAAAAAGTGTGTGAACCGTTGGCAGCACATGTTTGATCTATGTGTTTGAAATTATGGATCGATCCATGAACGTCCATATCAATTTGTTATGATTTTCTTGCAGTCTTCGTGTGTGTTACACATTCAATTCTTTAGTTTTGATTTATGGACTGATTCAACAACCGACAACAGGGATTCCATATTTTTTCCACATGAGTTCCAGAAGCTTTCCAGTTCAGATTTTTATGCGTCACCTATGAGTGCATAGATCATGACCCAACACGGAATCAGTGTATTTACTTATGGTTATCTTGTGTCATGATCATCATGCTCAAGTTGGTCGATTCAAAATCGATAAGCTTGCTGCCGATTACCGTGTTCCAAATTTCTAAATTATCTGTGTTCAACCCATAGCGAACTAAATTGCGGTTTGACTTCGGGTCGAACGACAATCACCATCATGCTTCCAAAGAGAAGAAGCAAATTCTGAAGCTGAAGTGTTGGAGGAAAATTTGCATTACTTCCAGCATTGAATATGGTGTTAGAGAAAAATCGGATTCCACTAACAGATTTTCCTAGTTTTCAGCTTCGAATATAATGAAATATGCTAATCCCGGGCTCCCCAAGTTATGGATTTGCGGCGCTCCGCTTGTTGCTGGCTGACTCGTTTGTGAAAAAAAAACATTCAAGTGAGCTTGCGACAAACAGAAGTGCCTCGAATCCATATTTCGGGGAGCAAGGGTTCTACTACCAAATTTTTTCTTTCAATCTCACGATATTAATGTTCAATCACACATGGCTGTGTTAAGCCACTACATTCGTATTCAATAAGTAAAGCAGTCATTTTTCATTATTTAAACATTAGACATTCATGTTTTGACTCACATAACAAATCATATGGGTACCACACTCGAGTCGTGATTTTCTTATTGCGCAAATCTATAAGTAAAACACACGACCTTGACGTGTGGATTTTTTTTTCAGTGAGCGTAACGCCTGATGGTATTGATGCTGCTGTTGCTTTGTGTTTTGGTTGACTGTCAGAATTGATGAACTGTGGTAAATAGTGGTCACAGTTCTCAAGCCTGACTTCAAGAATCCGAAATCATCGTTATTATCGGAACATAAAAAAAAAACAGTTTTTCTGTATAAAACTGAAACTGATTCGATGAAACTGTGTTTCATTTGAAGAATCGAAAACTTTGAATACATTTTCATGTAAACAGCAAAACTGGGCCCTAGTGATTAAACTATAAAGAGCACTTTACAGCACTTAATGGGGAGACGAGAGTTTACATTTTTGAATACAAATTCACTAATGATGAACTAAACAACTGTTCATATCAAAACAATTTACAGGTCGGACTCGATTATCCGGAGTATCGATTTTTTTTCACTCGGATAATCGAATCATCCGTATAATCGAATCACTAAGAAACAAATTGAAATCTTCGATAAAAGAACTTAAATATTATCTTTTTTCGTTATTTTATTTATATGATGCGGTGGCGTAACCAGAAGTTTTTTCTAAGAACGTTAGGGGACTTCGCAAGAAAAAAAAAATGACCAGCATACACAAAAAAAAAACACTTCTTCCAACCCCCCTTTTCTCAATTATCACAGATTTAAGCTAAGTATTCGCTCAAGAAAAGTAAAGAAATTCCTTGACTGAAAGGGTCAAGAAATTTCCTACAGAGAGCCCCCTTTGAAGTTATATTTCTTCTCAACTGCGTACTGCGATCAGAAAAAAGTGATTTTCTTGACCATTTCTTGGAGAAATTTTCCACGCATCGAGATAGGCGATTCCTTTTCTTGTCAGTAGCAAACCGGCCTTTATGCATGAAAAGTGAAAAACAAGAACATCAAAAAACAAATTCCGGATAATCGAATCCCGGATAATCGAGTTCGACCTGTATTAGCGTTTTTTTTGGCATGATTTGGGAAATCCGCGATTTTCGTGACAGAATTTCATTCACTCGCGATTTTTGCGCCTGGCGCACCAAATCCGTGAAATACGCGAAATTCGCAACTGTTATAACATCCCTGCATATGATATTTCGATACAGTCGAATTTCGTTCGTTGCACTATCTTTAAGTGGGCTACGTTTTAATTG
Source organism: Aedes aegypti (assembly GCF_002204515.2). Classification (NCBI taxonomy): domain Eukaryota; kingdom Metazoa; phylum Arthropoda; class Insecta; order Diptera; family Culicidae; genus Aedes; species Aedes aegypti. The sequence goes on from NW_018735233.1 coordinate 25,560, forward strand.
GGCTCCCGTTAGTTGGGCTATAGCCCACCTAAAACGAAGCCAAACGTCATTTTCTGACATAAGACGGCAATTTATCAATGTTGGTAATTCTGTTTTTCTATTGTTCTATGTTATTTGACAGCTCGAAACTCAGCCCGATTAGTGAAAGTCTTTCACTAAGTGGGCTACAGGTTTAGTGCAACGAACGAAAGTTGGTTGTATATAGATATTTTAAATCCATATGGGGTAATCAATATATTTTGGACCCCTCTATATTTTGGACCATTTTCCTGAAAATTCCCAGTTTAAATCGAAAGATCAACTCAATTCGTATGCCATTTGGAAATATAGGACTATTTCGTACTTGCATCAACCGTTTGTACATAGAACATGTGTTTATTTTATCTGAAATTAATTAAATCTAATCGGTTCATTCATGTAAGCGTTACAACACGTTACACACAGAAATTGAGGTCCAGAATATATTGGTGTGTATAGACATTTTTAACTCGTAGATGAAGTTTTTCTCTACATTGTGGCATGTTCTTTGACTTTGCTACGCTATGCAATTGATTTATTGGGACAAAAAACTAAAATCACTGACTGTCAAAATGCGGAAAAAACCTATTTGTTGACAGACCTCGGATGTATGCACGCTGTGAACTAGACTATCGAAATTCATACATTTTTCCTTATGAAAGGTAGAACGTTTACTGCTATACGAACGCTTTATCTTTAGCATCACCCCACTACAAGGCGTCGATAGGCGCGGAGTGTACGCACGGGCCTATCGATCGAAAGGTCCTTGGCTCGATACCAGGTTGCCGCGAAAACGTTTTTGTTTTTCAAAATTTTGGTTTCATAAGGCAGAGTTATGAATTTTAAGCCGATTTATTGTGGTAAATTCTTATAAGTGACTCCTATCAGAGTAGAATTTAAAAAAATGTGGCGCAATGTCAAAATTGGAACAGCGACGAACTCTCATTTCCATTCAAATCCGCGTTCCATTGTTCGATGTTCCATTACTCGATATCGACTCATGGAACCATACTGAATTCAAAAAATCATGGTTACTATGATGGTCCCCTCAAACAGCTTTCCAAGGAATACCTGTTCCATGACTCGATGGTCGCTTCAATATCGGCTCATGGAGGTTTGACTGTAATACTTTTGGGCGAAGTCGAAATGGGTGTAAATGTCGCAATATATGATCAAAGTATTTTAGACAGAGCGTTACGCGTATATGGGTTTATTTACCATTTTTGACACCCACCCACCCCCTCATAATGCATTTTGTATGAAAATTTTTCAAATTTTATATGAGCTGTAACATGTCAAGGACACCCCCTTCAGCGTTATGACATTTGTGAATGAGCCCTATAATTTGGCCATTTACGGCAACTCAAATGTAGGTGCCCAAATTATATACGCCTAACGCTCTGTCCAAAATACATAAAACACCCTATGAAGTCTTATATTGCAAAATGTATGAGTATTAGATAAAGACTTACTTTTTAGTAATTTTAAGTCGATATTTTGTTTTTTTTTTTACTAACTTTGACATTAATTTCTGTACGAATATTAAATCGAGTCACTGTATCTCAAGGTCAGCAACAACAGTTTGTTATTCTTTTTTATTTGTTTGCTTTCCTTGTCCCGATTAATAGTTGTATAACTAACAGGATATCGTACGTTTAATAAATTACAATTACAATTATTTCATCATCTTCCATCTCCCCCACTGATCAACCCCTGAAGACGCCCTGTGTCGTTGTTACCTCCACCTCCTCAAGAATCGCACTTTCTTCTTGACCCAGTGATTTGTTGTCAAAAAAATAAAAGGTCAGAAACGGGATTGCAATTTGCGATGAAATTATGTAATTTAGAAACGAAACCTACCTGCACAACAATCACTGGATATCCGCAAAGAAACCGGTGTTCCAATGGACAATTCCCAAACTGCTTCTTGCGACGACACCAAAGAATACACTTCCAGAAAATCAATTCCTTCTCGAAAGCTTTCCGTGCACAAAAATCACCACAAATCGAAGAAGCACTTTTTATCCGGGAACTTGATATTTTTTGGACAATATATTTCCTGCACTGCTGATAATGTCGGCAACAATTTTCGCGTCGAAACGAAATCCGAAATCCGCTAACACTTTATTCGCAAAGCACTTTTCAATAACGCCCACCACGAACACGGGCATCCGCAAAAACGAGCTCGAAAAATTCTTCGACACCGGAGCGAAGCAGGGCGAAAACTTTGTGACTCCTCTTCGTTTCGTTTTGCAGTTTTTACTCTTCTGTGACGATGATTCGTGTATTTTTCCTTTCGGGCCTGTTTTTCCGCTGCTGACTGCGACTGACTATCGACTGACTGACAACCTTTTTGTTATCTTCGTTTTTGTTTTGACGTTTTCGTCGGCGATCCAGCAAACGCAAAACGTCAACGGGCGCCATGTTAGCCCGCGGTTGTCGGAAGGATGGTGTGAGCATTTGAACGCACTCATCGTTTTCGTGGGCGCATTTTGAACGTCTTTGAAAGGCGCTAAACACGTGATTGTTAAGAGTTGTGAAACAATAATTGTTTGAATTTAGATTTGATATTTTTTGGAATAATAAAGGGCTCATTCATTTATTTCATAACGCTAAAATTGGCTATTTTGGATACCCACCCACCCGCTTGTAACGCATTTGTATGAATATTATTCAGTTTTTGTATGGGCCGTAACATCGCACACTGGGGCAGAATCGAAAAAAACGCGGAAACAACCTGTAGTTCTTCGGAATGAAGAGATAGAGTTTGGTGTCTTCAGCGAAAATGTCCTTTCAATGAGACCGATTTTTTGACATAAAGTCATATATTTTTGTATTATTCGCATAAATGACTCATATGCCATTTCGGCCAAATGACATTTTAGGTGTATGGTTTCTTCGGCAAAGTTGTTCATTGTTTTATGCTGAAAATTATTGCTGAAGACGTCAAATTTCCAAGGCCTACTATTTTGAAAATATAGACAATTTTTAAGAATATGGTGCTCAAAAACGTAATATTTGAGTTTGCATGTATTTTTTCCAGTTTTCGAGCTGTCAAAGCAATTGATGCACAAGCAGCAAAATTTAATGCGTTGTTATGCGTTGATTTCGCTCATTTTTTCGCCGATTAAATAACTTCGTGCCACTAAAGTGGATAATCACGCCTCGGGCCGTAATACTCCGCGCAATAATGTGCAAAGTTCGCAATCCAACATAATTATTCGCCGTGACTACGATAAAACTCCGTCGGTAACCTCAATCGTTGACTCCGGTGATCGTAACGATGCCAAGCGGCTAAAACGTACCCACTGCCAGCCTTCCCCAGCCGACGATCACAATTTCCTCCCGATGGAGATCGGAACATCAATCCAACCGATGGTTGCCACACAGAACCTCTTCGAAACGCTGTCCACTGACGACCCAGATGGAAACGTAAACAACAAATCGCAATCGCCACCTAATGCCCCGAAGAAGAATCGCCGTCCTCCTCCCATCACAATCGTAAGCAAAGGTACCAAACACTCCCGCGAGCTGATGAATCTGGCCGATATCCCGCAGTCCGGTTACCAACTGAAAGCTGTTAAAGCTGGTACGCAGCTTAATGCGACGGACGAGAACGTTTTCAATGCCGTCATCAAGGTGCTACAAGACTCCAACACGGAGTTTT
>NW_018735234.1:0-19219 GCF_002204515.2 Aedes aegypti
CCCATCCAACGTGGGCAGCTTGTCCAGGCTAGTGCAAGATTTCCTGGATTGACCCCAGTACCACGTGTTCCCGTGCGAAGTCCCTTCCTGCGTGTGATCGAAGACTGTTTCGACTAGTGGGCCATTGTGGGTGGAAAATCAGTAAGCTTTCCACCGGTTCGATAAGCCCGGACGTGAGCTTGTGCCCAAAGTGTGTGCCCGAGTCGTTGATCCAAAATCGAGCAGTATTTCGACTCGTTTCGCCAATGCGTGAGGCGTAGAGCAACATCAACCCGCTCTAACTCCACCAACCGCCAGGGACGCCTCTACCCTGAAGATCGTGCCCACGCGCGAGCTACCGTATAGCACACGTTCCAATTAGAATCCGACGAAGCTCTCCTGCCGTCGAGGGACGATCAAGCCATCGCCGTTGGAGCACCACGCCGATGCAGTTAAGGTCAGATCCACACTAGCTTTAGAACTGATTGATAGCATCCGAAAACTGTATATATAGAATAAGCTAAATGAGTTAAATGTGTGACGTCACCAGACTAGATACTAGGTTTTAATGAATATTCACAATAAATTGAGAGCTTGCATATTTTTTCAATAGGTCCTATGCAAATAACTCTCTAAATTCTTTTTTCTAAAATAAATTCGTTTAAATTTACTTTGTTTCATAATATTTATTTCGAGTTCGGATTGGAAGACGACTCTACTTTTCTTTTACGTTTATTTTTAATTATTAGTTCAGATTTGTTGGTTCCTTAAGTTAAGACTTTTTCTGCCGCTCAGTTCTGGTTGACTTTTTCTTTTCTTTTTTGGTTTAGTTTCCGGTTTTCAGTTGGTTTGTAGTTAAATTTCCGTTCATTTGTCCTTTCGTGTGTGCCATTTTGGAGTTTTTGCATCTGCATTGAACTATTTGCGACCTGCCCTGAGAAGGGTGGTCTCATACCGGGCTTAGACAGAGTAACGGTCCTTCGGAAGTCGAAGGTGGCGCTAAAGCCGTTGCTTGAGGAGCAGAGAAGAACGTTACATTTTGGCGCCCAACGTGGGGCCTTCGAAAAGCAATAGTTTCCTATTTCAAACCAATTTAATTATTTTCTTTGACTGGCTTTGTACATATTAAATTAAATTCATTGCTTAATTGAACTCTTACATAGTATTTTCAGTTACTTTTTCAACATTTTCTGTCAATTTCATTTTGTTTCTTCATCACATGCGCGGCTAGGTTTGATTGATAATTTCGGTAATTAGTGATTAAGTTCGGTCGGTTATTAGTTTTGGTTTTCGGTTATTAGTTTCGGTGATAAGTATTTCCGGTTTAGTGTAAAATTTTAAGTGAATTGTGTTTGAATTTGAACAAAAAATCTTTAAATTAAGTTTTTCTTCTTATGAATTGAATTTTGGTTTGTTTGACAATGGAGTGGTATAAAATAAACGCTTGTTACTTGGACGAAAGTGAACTTAATTATGAACTTTTGTTACGTGACTATTCTACGCGAGGATCGCTCGAAGAACGTAGACGAAGATCTCCGTGTGTTACTTCGTGATCCACAATCGGAACGATTAGTGCGAGTAACGGAGCACATGATGATTGATGACCTCTGCACAGTACCAAGGAAGTTGAAGGAGATTGCGGACATCCTGTTTCGTGGATTCTGATTCTTCATGTCTTTCTCGCTTGGTGCACTACCATCAAAGGATTCGACGCTACCAGCCCCGTACTCGTCGTCAGCAAGAAGATGTGCAGTACTTACTCGATCTGATTGCCAGGATAACCATGCATTACTATGGCCATAACTTCGACGATACCGTGCGTTCCAGTACCAATTGCTGAATCCACAGTTCAGGTACCTCGGTCAGACGGAAATACCGCAGGTGCACCGTTCAGTGTGATCATTGAACCTCAATCCATTTCCGAAAATACCGCTGTTGAACATGAGATTACGCAGCGTAATCAAGAGTCTCCCTGGCTCATGGCCTGGAATGAGGCAGAAGAAGCGGTTGGAGGGAACATGGAACGATCGGATGATACGACGGGTGTGATACCAGCACTCGTTAAAAATCTTTTGAATTTTTGGAAACCTGGATCGAACACAGACCACCGAAGCGGTTCCGCGTCAAGCTAATCCACCGGATGCCTCCCCTGAGCAGTGTGGTAATCCTTCATCAATAGCACATGGAGATGATCCTACATTTGACCATGTACCGAATGTCCACGGAGTGGAGACTGGAGCCGTAATTGAACCAAACGTGTTCCGTCCTACAATTCCATTGCGGGGAATGTCGGCGACCATCGATCATTCAAGGTCTGGTTTGTCAACGCCAGTTCCGAACCCTATCCGGTCTAGTCCGGTATCCAATGCCGTACCTGAAAATGTAAATTTGCAGAATAATGAGTACGTCCATGTATCCGAGATTTCAACGTACGTCCAGAGATGCTTCGATCAGTTGGTTCGCCAGAGGTTCTCAACGGTTCGGTTGGACCCAGCCGTTGATGCACTTTCGAATAACCTGGCCGAAATGAATTTCCATCCTAGGACTCAAGCTTTACGTGACAATCGGAATACCAGTGAAAATCAGACATTCAGATTCCCTGATCCTTCACCTCCGTTGCAGTTATCTGGTCCTACTTTGGAACATCGTAGTACCCCTGTTCCAAATCCAAGTGGCTGGAATACGATGAATTCCACTAACCGACCAAGAAGTGATTTCCGATCCGCAGCTAACTCAGAGGTAGGAAACGTCACGTTTGCTCCGAGGAACCGGATGAATTCTGGCGGGTCGTCTGCTAGCGGTTACCCCAGACGTTTGCCGCATCAGCAGTGCAGCATAATCGAGAAGTGGCCGAAGTTCACTGGCGATACCAATTCGGTCCCTGTCACGGATTTTCTGCGACAAATAGACATTTTGTGTAGATCGTATGATATTACAAAACCAGAGTTACGAATGCACGCCCACCTACTCTTCAAAGATGGCGCGTATGTGTGGTACACAACGTATGAGGAAAAGTTTACGTCGTGGGAAATGTTAGAATCTTATCTTAAGATGCGGTATGACAATCCCAACCGGGATCGCATAATTCGCGAAGAAATGCGTGCAAGAAAACAAAAACCTACAGAGTTATTCAGCGCCTACCTTACGGAAATGGAAATGCTAGCCCAAAGAATGATGAAAAAGATGACTGAAGCTGAGAAGTTTGAAGTCATTGTGGAAAATATGAAGCAATCGTACAAACGTCGACTTGCGTTAGAACCAATTCACTCGATTGAGCATTTGGCGCAATTATGCTTCAAATTTGACGCTCTCGAGTCGAATTTGTACTCTACTGCAGCACATTCGAGGCCAGCAATCAATCAACTAGATTGTGACGAGAATTACGAAGATGAACAACGTGAACTTGAGGAGACGGAAGAATTGAACGCTCTAAAGGCGAGATTCAATAAACGATTTCCAGTGACCAAACCAACCCCCGGAGATAGCAAGGATAAAACTAAGCAAACGATGTGTTGGAATTGTCAAGGCGTTGGTCATATGTGGCGAGAATGCGATAAAAGAAAGACTATCTTCTGTCACATCTGTGGATTAGCCGATACTACGGCCTATAGGTGTCCAAACAAACACGAGTTAGGCCAAAAAGAGGAATTGCCAAAAAACGAGTAGGCGTGGGCAATTCTGGGAATCCTTGCCCTCAACGCAACGATCCAGAGGTTCCCAAACCCTTCTATAACATCTTCAATAATGTTCATCAAATCAACACAAAGTTTTATCGTTGTCCACACTTGAAAGTCAAGATACTCTCAGAAGAAATCGAAGGCCTTGCCGATACTGGCGCAAGCCTAACTATAATTAGTTCGGTTGACTTAGTTAACAAATTGGGTTTGAAAATTCATCCGATAGCTGTTAAAATCTCGACAGCTGACGGTACAGCATACCGATGCCTAGGCTTCGTCAATGCACCTTACACATATCAGGACAAAACTCATGTGATTCAGACAGTTATTGTTCCAGAAGTTTCAAAATGCTTGATATTGGGCGTAGACTTCTTGAATAAATTTGGATTTCGACTTCTTCCTCCATCTCCAGCAACAGTAGCAAGAGGACAAGATGAAACAAGTAGTTCAAACACCATGCCATTTGCAGATGACTACTTTGGAGATCGCAGTAAAGAAGTTTGCTTCCAGATCGTGCCTAGTTTGGATAATAATTTGTCGGATCCTACGGAAAACATCGATGAGAGTTTGGAGATGCCAACCATAGAATTACCACAGAAGACCTTTGAAACCTTAGATGACCTTAGTACAGAACATCTACTTTCGGACACAGAAAGAGAAGCCTTATTTGAAGCGATCAAGCAGTTACCAGAAACTCATGAAGGCAGCTTGGGTAGAACGCAGTTGATACAGCACCGTATTGATCTGTTACCAGATGCCAAACCCAAACGTATTGCATATTATCGCTGGTCACCTAATGTCGAAAGTGTCATCGATGCCGAAGTGGAACGAATGGAAAAGTTAGGAGTTATTGAGGAGTGCCATGGTCCAGTTGATTTCCTCAATCCGCTTTTACCCATAAAAAAGGCAAACGGTAAATGGCGTATCTGCCTGGACTCCCGCAGGCTGAATCAATGTACCAAGAAAGATGACTTTCTATTCCCGAACATGATGGGAATTATCCAGAGAATTCCCAAATCAAAATACTTTTCGGTGATTGACTTGTCGGAGTCATACTACCAAGTGCCGCTCGATACTTCAGCGAAGGACAAGACTGCGTTCCGTACGAACAAAGGTTTATACCGATATACTGTCATGCCATTCGGGTTGACAAACGCCCCAGCAACCATGGCCCGATTGATGACGCGTGTATTAGGTCATGATTTAGAGCCATATGTATACGTTTATTTGGACGATATTATTATCGTGTCCAACAGTATCGACGAGCATATAAGGCTTATTCAGATCGTGGCAGAGAGACTACGTAGAGCAGGATTAACGATAAACCTCCAAAAAAGCAAGTTCTGCCAAAAGAAGATCAAATATCTAGGCTACGTATTATCGGAAGAAGGTCTGTCCATGGACGTAAGCAAAATTCAACCGGTTCTCGATTACCCAGCTCCGAAAACGGTTAAAGATATTCGCCGGTTATTAGGACTTGCCGGATTTTATCAGAAATTCTTGCCAAACTATTCGGAGATTACAACCCCTATTACGAATCTGCTGAGAAAGGGAATGAAAAAGTTTCAGTGGACTGAAGAGGCAGACTCTGCTCTCCAAAAACTTAAAACGGCCTTAGTATCTGCTCCCATATTGGCAAATGCAGATTTTTCATTGCCATTCATAATTGAGACTGACAGCTCTGACTTAGCTGTAGGCGCAGTGCTAGCTCAAGTTCATGACGGAGTACGCAAACCTATTGCGTACTACTCCAAAAAACTTTCGAGTACTCAGCGACGCTATAGTGCCACAGAGCGTGAATGCCTAGCAGTTCTCTTGAGCATTGAAAACTTTAAACATTTCATTGAAGGGTCGCAATTCATCATCCAAACTGACGCGATGAGTCTAACGTTCCTAAAGACTATGTCCATCGAGAGTAAGTCTCCAAGAATTGCTCGATGGGCGTTAAAACTCTCAAAATACGACATGCTCTTGCAGTATAAGAAAGGGAGCGACAACGTACCTGCCGATGCACTCTCTCGTGCAGTTAACACTATTGATGTGACTTCTAGTTCGGACCCGTACATCACCCAACTAATGAAGATGATTCAAACCGTACCCGAACGTTATCCCGATTTTCGTATATCAGACGGAAAGGTCTATAAATATATAATTGGTTCTACTGTATCTGAAGATCCATCCTTCCGCTGGAAATACGTTGTTCCAGTTGTTGAAAGGAGAGACATCATCAGAAGAATTCACAGCGAAGCCCACCTAGGGTTCGTCAAGACACTTTCCAAAATTCGCGAAAGGCATTATTGGCCACGCTTAGCTTCAGACGTTAAGCGGTTTTGCAGCCAATGCGAGATATGCCGTGAATCAAAAACACCTAACATTAACGTTCAACCAATTTGCGGAAAGCCCAAGCATTGTTCTCGCCCTTGGGAACTAATATCAATGGACTTCTTAGGCCCCTATCCAAGGTCCAAGAGAGGTAATGTTTGGTTGCTTGTGGTTAGCGACTTTTTCTCAAAATTCGTCATGGTACAATGCTTGCGTTCTGCGACAGCTGCGTCCACTTGCAATTTCGTTGAGAATATGATTTTCAATGTATTCGGCGCACCATCAATTTGCATTACAGATAATGCAACAGTTTTCAAATCTGAGCTGTTCCAGAAAATGTTGCAAAGATTCTCCGTGACCCATTGGCCCCTGTCTGTCTACCACCCCAGCCCTAATCCAGCTGAGCGTGTCAATAGAGTCATCGTGACAGCCATAAGATGCTCGTTGAACAGAGAAAAAGACCACCGCGATTGGGATAAGGATGTACACCAAATCGCGAAAGCTATACGGACTAATGTTCACGAAAGTACGGGTTTCAGCCCCTACTTCCTTAATTTTGGGCGAAATATGATAAGTTCTGGTAGTGAGTACGAAGCCCTGCGAGAAAGCGAATCACCTAAAAGTCCCCAAGAAGTCAGCAAAGACATGGAACTTCTTTACAGCAAAGTTAAGGAAAACTTGCTTAAGGCGTACCAAAAGTACAGCCATCCATATAACTTGCGTGCTAATCGGAAACACCAGTTCGAGAAAAGAGACGTGGTGTACAAGAAGACCATGTATCTCTCAGACAAGTCTCGAAATTTCGTAGGCAAGTTTGCTAACAAATTCGAGAAAGTTCGCGTGAAAGAAGTCGTTGGTACGAACACCTACGTCTTAGAACGTCTGGATGGCCAACGAATAGCAGGAAGCTATCACGGGTCATTCTTGAAACGAGTGTAATACGTAAAGCTATGTCGGTCCTTCGCGAGAAGGTACATAAACAACGAAACTATTACTGAAAATACTCAATGAGGTTCCTAAACTTCGTCCAATGTTCGAGATGTCAGCTAGTTCTATTTCCTCACATTGTCGACTAAAAATATTCTGTCCAAAAACACAAGCTATGACTGCATTACGGCCGCGTAATGCATATACTATTTCAAATCTAAAATACACATCTGTGGTGCAACGATGCAGTCCGATCTGAGACGTCCTAGTGTTCCCTCGATCGTTGACGAACTGATAAGCAACTTTAAAACAACAAGCTATGACGGTGCATCCTAATAGGCACATAAACCAAAAGTTTGCAATGAAACACTCTTTGAGGTGAAAAATACATATTGCCGATGTTCGAGAAGTCATCCTAAAGGTTTCCTCACATCGTAGACCACTTTTAGGCAGTAGACTAAGTCAAACAAACCTAGAATAGAAATCCAATTAGAATTTTGTTTATCTCGTTCCGTTTATATTCGTGTTGAGCTGTGTTGCATTGCTTGCAGCTTATATAGGTCAATGATGCACTTCGTTGACCTTGACCCAAATCGAATAATTTCACTTTGTTTACAAATTGCAATAGCCCGGAATCACAAAATCTGTTCAATATTTCCAATCTTTAACCATAGATTTCATCCACAGTTCACTTTATAGTTAGCATAAAATCGTTTCACAGTAGTTTCCGTCGTCGAATCGCAGTTTAAATCGTTAATTTTGAAGAAATTATGTAGAATTAGTTTACCTCCATACCATCAGCACAGCTCGCGTTAGTTTTTTTGTGTTGATCGTCTTCGTGTTTCGGTTTTGACAGATCGTCAAAAAGCTTTCGTGTTAGAACCCGGTACTGAAAGTTCGGGATATGTGTGAAGCGTTTGTCGAGATGTTTATGCGTTCGTGATTCGTGTTTTTGCTATGACATTTTGAAATGAATGATTGCGGTTTATTAATTAATGAGTGATTTCGCGTATGATAAGTTATTAAGTAATCATGTATATTTTCAGACCATTGTTCTGAAGTACGTTGGTTATTCGGAAGAAAATATGCTCAGACATTTCTGAGGGTAATTCGGTTTTAGTCAGTAATTCGTTAGTTGAAGATGCTCAGACATTTCTGAGGTGAATTCGGTTTTAGGTATTAGTTTCTCAGACGTCTCTGAGGTCATTTCAGTTAAGATAAGTCGGTTGAATGAGTACGGTTGTTTGTAACGCATGTGAGAGTTCAATATGGCATAGCAGGACCAATCATTTGTCGTAGTTGTTTAGTTTACTAGTTCAGAATTATTGTATGTTCTTCGATGTAGTTTGAATTAAATTAGAGTTTGATTTTTAATCTGTGAAATTAATAAAAATTTTGAAATTAATTTCAAAATTTTTATTATTATTAGTGTAGGCGAATATGTAACACTCATATGTTTTGTGCCAGTCTAAGAATATTCCCTTTTTGTTCATAACCAAAAGATAAGCAAGCTTTAAGAGTAGCTTTTGTGCCCAAAAGAGTAAAGCTTAAGTAAGTGTTGCGCACGGTGCATAACCAAAGGCGAATGAAATGGACGCTTATGAACATTCGATAAGTTACGGAATTTTCCACTAATTAATTTGTACCTGGCCTTTTGAATTTGCTAAAATCACCAATCGGGAAAGCGAACCAGTGGAAAATTTTTAGATTCCTTCTGAGTTCTCCAGAGCTGACCAATAAAAATCATCGTACAAAAAAGAGAGTACACGATAAGGTGGAAATTGCGTCGTAGCTTTAAGGCTCGAACAAATTTATTGCGCTCGTTCCATTTTATTCTGGTGGAGTTCGTTCAAGTGTAAAGATCATTTTCCAAAGTAGTGAGCTTTCTCCGAAAGTGAATAAAAGTTATTAAAGTAAGCTTTTCGTTAAATTTTCGAACTTTTAAAATCTGAATTCGAAGTAAGTTCGCGAGTTTTCAGTAATTACTCGATCAAAAAGATTAATCGAGTTTTTTAGTATTTATGAATTTTCAGAGTTCGAATAGTTTGACCAGTGAAAAATTAAATAGTTGTGAAGAATTTATTGTGACTATTCAGGTAAGCCTTTAGTGGAAAATCATTAGTAGATTCAGTTAGTGATTTTATCACGTTGAATAGGCATCGTCAAGCCCATCCAACGTGGGCAGCTTGTCCAGGCTAGTGCAAGATTTCCTGGATTGACCCCAGTACCACGTGTTCCCGTGCGAAGTCCCTTCCTGCGTGTGATCGAAGACTGTTTCGACTAGTGGGCCATTGTGGGTGGAAAATCAGTAAGCTTTCCACCGGTTCGATAAGCCCGGACGTGAGCTTGTGCCCAAAGTGTGTGCCCGAGTCGTTGATCCAAAATCGAGCAGTATTTCGACTCGTTTCGCCAATGCGTGAGGCGTAGAGCAACATCAACCCGCTCTAACTCCACCAACCGCCAGGGACGCCTCTACCCTGAAGATCGTGCCCACGCGCGAGTCTACCGTATAGCACACGTTCCAATTAGAATCCGACGAAGCTCTCCTGCCGTCGAGGGACGATCAAGCCATCGCCGTTGGAGCACCACGCCGATGCAGTTAAGGTCAGATCCACACTAGCTTTAGAACTGATTGATAGCATCCGAAAACTGTATATATAGAATAAGCTAAATGAGTTAAATGTGTGACGTCACCAGACTAGATACTAGGTTTTAATGAATATTCACAATAAATTGAGAGCTTGCATATTTTTTCAATAGGTCCTATGCAAATAACTCTCTAAATTCTTTTTTCTAAAATAAATTCGTTTAAATTTACTTTGTTTCATAATATTTATTTCGAGTTCGGATTGAAGACGACTCTACTTTTCTTTTACGTTTATTTTTAATTATTAGTCAGATTTGTTGGTTCCTTAAGTTAAGACTTTTTCTGCCGCTCAGTTCTGGTTGACTTTTTCTTTTCTTTTTTGGTTTAGTTTCCGGTTTTCAGTTGGTTTGTAGTTAAATTTCCGTTCATTTGTCCTTTCGTGTGTGCCATTTTGGAGTTTTTGCATCTGCATTGAACTATTTGCGACCTGCCCTGAGAAGGGTGGTCTCATACCGGGCTTAGACAGAGTAACGGTCCTTCGGAAGTCGAAGGTGGCGCTAAAGCCGTTGCTTGAGGAGCAGAGAAGAACGTTACAACTCTAGCAATAATCATCAAAACTTTGTGAAAGCAAATCTCGAGTTTTAGTGAACCGATAAAGCTGAAAATGTATTGGGTTGTGCACTACATATATAGAATCATAGTGATACATTTTCGCATCGATATATGGAGTGGTTCTTGGGATTTGCTTCTTGAAATGGATAGGGTGATTATGATGACGTCCCGTGCGGCCTTAAACATAGTTTGGTTGAGGTTTGTGCTTCAAGGTTCTTGAAAATTACTATTTTTAGGGAGTGTTCTCTCTGAAAAACATACCTGTATGAAACTTTTGGATTTTGAATTTCCAGAACATGATGACTATGTATTTCTAAAACTCAATCCCGTTTAAAGATACCTTTTTTCTTACGAAGATAAATTGTAAAAAATAGGTAATTAGGAAGCATATTCGTAAACCCGCTGTGGGTGAGTCAATAAACCAACCGTGAGCTTCAAGGAATGTAAAAAATGAACACGTTAGCACTGCTTTTTCACAGTCGATGAAAATGATTGTTTTCAAATCGTTCTGAATAATCAGTGAAATATGATCAAAACAATCATTACTCGGAAAGAAAAAGCAATGCTAACTTGTTCAATTCATTCATGAGCCTATGCATGCCATAAAACGTTTGACTTTTACTGTGCGCTCTGTTTTCATGTTGCCCGTGAGAGAGAGCGAGACAGCACCAACACACGGCGCACAGTAAAAGTCATGAGAACAAAAGAATTTATGGCACGTACAGAGGCTCATTCGACGGTACATGTGTCATGCACGATTTAAGGCGAAGTAGGCCGTCATTGAAATTTGTACGCGTCGTTGATGATTGTTGCTAATTCCGCTCCCGATTTCGAATCAGTTGGTTTTTGGACTGATACAGTTGAAAAAGTATCAGCATACTTAATACATGTTAGCGCATACAGTGATACTTTTTCAAGTCAATATAAACTATCAAGACTTAGTTTTACCACTTTGAAATGCAAGCTGAAAAGTCATCATTGTTGCCAAAACGAATGACGGGCTACTTAGCCTTAACTATCATCAGGTTGGGATGGGTTGTTCGATCCTTGGACATTTTTTGTACAGTCGAAGCTTGTTATAACGACATCGCAAGGGACCGTCGTAATGAAGAAAAGTCGTTATAGAGAATAGTTATACTATTGAAATATTTTTCTAGGGACTGAAAAATGTCGCTATAGAGAGCTTTTGTCGCAATAAAAGTTGTCGTTATAACGAGCTTCGACTGTAATTTATTTCCTAAAGCAACATGTAAGCTGTTAATGGTTAATGATTTCATAGATTTATTATGTTTGTTTCCCGTTGACTAGGGCCTGGAAAAATAATGCCAATGTGTGTTTTTTAGAGCATACATGTTCAGAAAACAGTGATTTCTGGGTACTGTGGAGAACAAATGTCGATCAAACGATGTTTAAACTTGGCGTGTTCGACAAACTTTGACAGAATAAAATAAGCTCTCAATTGGTGGTAATAGCAAGAGATTTTGATATATGAGTATTGAGTTAAGATTGTTCAAACCTTAAAATGAGCATAAAAACACATTTTTAACTTGAAGCATAGTGAAATCTCTATCAAATGAGCTGAAAATTTGACCAGACATTGTTCTTAGCATGAGAATTCGGAATACTGCTTGACCGGAAGATTTCCAGACATTTTTTCAAATATGAACAGGTCTAATGATGATCTTACTTAAAACATAGCCTAAATTTAAAAAAGCCGATTCATAATTTTCTCATGAAAATGTAGCTCAAAGTAGTTGAAAAAAGTGACTTTTTGACGAAAAAAGTGACTTTAGTTGAAACGGCTTAAGAAAAGAGACTTTAAAGTGACTGGCTTGAAAAAAGTGACCAAGTCACTAAAAAGTGACTCGCTACCAGCCTTGCCATTTCCTATTATTGATGCAACAATTTTATTCCACAACATCAGTTTATCACCAGAATCGCATTGCAATTTTCGAGGAATTTCTCCGTTTTGGTAAACAATGACACATTATCGAACAACATCCATAAAACAAATTTGGTTTTTTGTTTAAAATAACTGATTATTCGCTAGTTGAAAAAGTTGCAACAATGTTGCGCCCTGTGATTGTCATGGCAATAATGCTTCTGATTGTTGACCAAGATACTTTATGCCATGGGAAGCAGAGAAAATTTTCTTTACGAAAAGATTCTCAGCCGGTGGGATTTAAACCCTCAGCTTGGTAGGGTAGTAGGCATTGAGTAGGCATTGAGAAAATGGACTAACAAGTTTGCAAAGTAGTTTTCCATACGAATATTCAAAAAATCCAGAAGATTGAAACATGCCTGAATTTGAATGAAACTTTCACAATTTGCTTTTCACTCTGATACGTTTTGAGAAAAATATTAAGATGACCAAAACATGTTTCATTTTGGAGTTACACGGTGCGAACATTTGTAGTGGAACTGATATGCGATTACTTTGCATTATGGGACAATCCAACTTATAGTAGGGAGTAGTAGGGAGGATTTATGATCCCTACTATTAGTAGAAAGGACTTAAGAGTTACACTCACATTTGACCTACCTGAGTTACCTCAAAATCTTTGCTTGCGGGTGACACAGGCCTCTCCGCCAAAGGATGAAGTCTGCGTGTCATCTGTAGTAGATTGCAAAAGAGTATGGATTTTTTTTTCTTCATACTTGCAAAATTAGAAGATTTCTCTTAACGCTTCCAAAACTCAACTTGTAATATTCTCACATAAACAATAACCTTTTTATTTAAAACCTTCAACAAGACATGTTGTCACGATGAGAGGGGTTCAAATAAATTGGTCAGATGGAGTTAAGTATCTAGGACTTATGCTAGATAAAAATTTAACTTTGAAAAATTACATTGAGGGCATTCAAGCCAAATGCAACAAAAATGTCTTTATTCACTTATTAACAGAAAATCAAAACTTTGTCTTAGGAACAAACTGATATTCAAATATGTTTTCAGGCCAGCGATGTTGCATTCTGTACCAATTTTGACTAGCTGTTGTAATACCAGGAAGAAAGCAATTAATCTGAAGCTCTTTCCTATTGTACTAATGAGTTACGTAGAATATATATTGTAGAAACATTCGAACAATTGGAATTGTCGAATAAAAATATTGATAATTTTAAACAAAAATAGTTGCGATCTTCTATTGCCACAATAAATGCGTTATATATCTATGTTGAGTTAGGTTAAGTTAATTGAAAGCGTTTTTTTAATGTAATGTGTTAACAATGTTAATGAAAGCTTAATTTAATTTTATCAAATAAGGATGCTATTGTTTTCTAGCACAGAACACATAAGAAATGAATTTAATGCTTGGAATAATAAAGGAATTAAAAAAAAACAATTGTAAGGAAAAACTGTTCGATATTGAAAATGTTGGTCAATACATATTTTAGGTTTGGATGTACGTTTGTTGAATAGGTGAAAGTTATTCAAATATTAAGTGAGATTAGAGAACTGCATATCAGTTACATTCGACATTTTTGACAATTTAGAGTTAATACCGTGAAGAGTCATCAAATGATGTATTCTTTCCATCAACTTATTTAATTATGTGATTTTGTTCCAGAAAATTCGAAAAAAATACCAAGTTGTTTTGTCACATTGCTAATTGTAGCCGCATAAGAGTCACATTGAGATTATGCTTAAGCCTCGTAATGTAGTAGCAAAGAAATTTCTATCAGAATTAGTTTCTGACAGTTCACACTTTTGAGTTCCTAGTATTTTTTTGAAATTTTAGTTTCTTCTTATACTGCCACAAAACGCACACTTGGTGTTCGATTTAATCAATGCCTAATTTTGTCGAATGTTACAAATATGCAGTTATGGGTAGGATATGTCAAGCAGAAATTCAAAATTTCAAGCTATAATTTCAAACAATTTCACCTAGTATCTCACTTTGCGGCTGGGCATCGAAAAGCTTGATATTTGGTGGTTGCAAAAAAACATAGTTTTAGTTAAATTAAAAAAAATAGCTCGATTGCTTGAAAGAGAACTCGAGCATGCCAACGTTGAGCCATTATTATGAAAATCGACATGTGCTGTTGAAATGTTTTTGGAAATGAGCCTAAAAGTAACATTGGAGCGCAAAAGTTGACACAATTCAAGATGATCGTTTTCAATCAAGGTAGAGCAAACCGGAGTGTGCAACTGTTGGTAATATTAATAAAAAATTGCATCACCAAGATACCTAGCTTAAAACAAAAAACGCCCGCTCCTAGACAGTTCCAAGAAACCATTTAGTTGAATGATTTTTTCACCACCGTTTATCAGTCTATCGCAGAATCGAACCATCCATTCGCCACGGGGCCCAAAATGCTTCTGTTTCCATTACCGTTCCAATCAACTCCTGATTTTTATTTCTTTACAACTGACTGACCCATCGGGTGTCATTTTGCTACCAAATAATAGGTATCTTGTCCGCTACCTAATATAAACCTAATCTCTACGTGCTTCTGTCAGCATCGATAAGGCGCGCATCAGAGAGGAACAAAATCAATTGGTTGTTCACCGCGAAAAATGACATATTACTCGGTGCGGCCTTTCCTTTAATCCAGCGTTGCAACAAAGGCGACTTATTATCGTAATCGAAATGTAACATCGATGGTATTATATATTTTCGTGTCACAGTCTATCAACCTTTGCATAATTGAAATAACTGATATTGCTCATAATGGCATATCAGTTATATTCGAAAAAAGTACACATTTAAACAAGCACCAAGTCGTTTTGTCTCATTGCTTTACAACACATGGATATGATGCTAGTATGAACAACGACTAGATATATTTTTCATAATGCTCTTTGCGTGTTTTATAATTGCAATTGAACGTATTCATCATTTAGTTAATCTTAGTGAATCAACTCATAATATATAAAATCCAAATGTTGCTCATATGAAGTTATGGGGAATATATAGAAATGAAAAATTGAGTCCATAATTGTTATATATAACGGAAAGGGGCCCATATAGCCGTAGCGGTTAACACGCAGCTATTCAACAAGGCCTGAAGCTGGAGGTCGTGGGTTCGAACCCCATCGGTTGAAGATCGTAATGGAAATGTTCTCGACTTCCCAGGGCATAGAGTATCTACGTACATATTAGCCACACGATATATACATGCAAAAATGGTTAATCGGCAAAGAAAGCGCTCAGTTAATAACTGTGGAAGTGTACATAAGAACACTAAGCTGAAAAACAGGCTTTGTCCCAGTAGGGCCGTAATGCCAGAAAGAAGAAGAATAATGTAAAGTTAAAAATGTGCTTTCCAATTTTAACTAAAATAAATGAGTTAGCAAATGATCCATCATCAGATTTGCACAATAATTCTATTGTAACAGTTATGCACTCAAAGAAAGAGCGTTAGCCGACTCTGCTTATCTAGCCATGGTTGAACGAAGGAATGCTTGTTTCTATATCAAGAAATTAAGCAATCTTCAGATCAATTCAGATGGCTAATCGGTGGGCGCCAATGTCGGCGTCGCCTTTCAAACATTTCTCGCCTTGATACTGATAAGCGCATATAGCGCAAATCCGAAATCAGCTGATACCGCATTACTAGATTTTGGCTACTCCCGACTCAACCATAATCGATAAAAATCCAGCCCATTGAAATGCAACCGTTGCGTCGCGTGGTTAAATCTGGTTTGGGGCCAATAAATCATTCCGGAAGAACCATTTGATTAGACGGAGTGAAGTGTGTGGCATCTCTGCATCTTCATTCACCCATTCTGCTATCAATATATCAACACATGAATCCTCCAGGGCAAGCACTCTTTGCTTTGCCAAGAATACGAAACCTACTTTCTAGCAAAACAATAAATTACAGAACACACTTGACATTCTTCTGCTTCGACCCACATCTGGTAAAAGTAGAACAATGCTGAATGTGTCTTTTCACCCTTACTCAATTTACAAACATTACCATTACGTCTATGTCTCTTCCGCACCATATGCGTAACAGACGACGCAACGTTTAATGTTTATGACCAATTGAAATCCGAAGCGGCGAGTTGTTAAAACATCGCCTAGTACATGTTTTCAAAACCTTTTCCTTCGTTCCATGTAAGCTCCAAACTTCTCTGACAAATTCTAGATATAAGCAAACTTCTATGTATAGGTGAAGCAAACTAAACTATGTAACTTTATAAAAACCATTTGAAATGAAATATACGAGAGATTCTTACATCAGACACCGTTGAGACTAGTGCCTTCTCCGAAAGTACACACGCCACATGGCGAACCGTCGACAGTCTTGATGGTAAATTAGTAGAATCTAAGTTTAAATCCAGTCACGTCAGATTTCAGAAGATAGTAGTCACGTTAGATTGAAACCGAAGTACGAAGTTAAAGCGCGAAGTTAAAGTGCGAAGTTTAAGTGCGAAGTTAAAGTGCAAAGTATAAACTTCAAAAATACACTTGCAAAATGTCGTGGCTTTTCGGGGACACCTACGTGCAACAATCGATGAACTCGGTAGAGATCAAAGTTATCGCTGGTGTAGCGGTAGGTTTATTGGCATTAGCCGTAGTATACGGAGCTTTGCGTCTCCACGGCAAATTTATGAAAGCCAAGATAGAGCGAACAACTCGCAAAGAAGTAAGATTGAACAATTCGGTGGTAGTGTAAACCAAAAGTGATGGAGGTGGTTTAAGAAAAACAATTCCGTGAACATTGGACATTCCAGCTTAAGCTGAACAGTGATAAAAAAGGGTAAAATACCCAAAATTAAAAATATTAATCGAGCAGCAGTACCAATCCATGAATAGCAGCGGAGGCGGAATGCAGTGTGCAGCACCAGAAATTAACGACACTGAGTAGCAGCAGCAGCGACGAAAAGGTAAATAAAAGGAAAATTAAACCCAGCGCAAAGCGCGATGAGACCAAGAAGCGCATGGAAGGAGTGAAGAAAAGTGAAACTAAATATGATTTTATTGATACATGAGATATGAATGAACATGATTTTTTTTTTGTTTTTGAACTAAGTGTGGATTTTCATTTAATGTACAAAATCATTATTTAAAGTGTTTAATTCGTTTTGCGAAAAATAGGTCGATGAATATGAACAACATGAATACATACAAATAAATGGAACAGATAGAATTTGAATTCTCAATACTAAAGAATATTAGAAATAATTTATTAAAAAAGCCGAAAAATAGAATTTACACAAGGAGCACAATTTTGAATAAATTAAAAGAAACTAAGGAAGCACATGATAATATAAGTGATATATTAACAATTTTGGAGACAGATTTGGATATCGAAACCTTTAATAAAATTAACAAGAAAGCAAAGGAAATTTCTAGCGCAATTTATTTGCAGTTGCATCAGATGTTAGTAACTTCCACAACATCTAGCAAATTTAAAACTTATGCCATTCTTGTATTAAGTGTAGTGAGATTCAGGAAAACTTTTACGATGGCCAATGTTGAAATAATCAAAACGGTGAGTACATTGATGCCTTCTTATGATGGATCAATGGACAAACTAGATAGTACAATTGATGCTTTAGAAGTCATAGAAACTTTGGTAACCGATGCAAACCGAGCTACCATTATAAACGTTATTTTAACCAAATTAAGTGGCAGAGCACGACACACATTTGTTGTGAAGCCAGCAGATTTACAAGAGTTAAAAACCAAACTTAAAGCAGTGGTAACGGTTACACCACCCGAAACAATAATTTCAAAAATGATCGCGACTAAACAAAAAACTGATTTAGCAACATTCACAACGGAAATTGAATCACTTGCGACTCAACTTGAAAACGCCTATATTTCAAAAAAGATTCCAAATGACGTAGCAAAAGAGTTATCTACAAAAGAAGCTATCAAACACATGGCTTCTGGCCTGAAAAATGAAAAGACGGCTCTCATTTTACAAGCTGGAACATTCAACCAGCTGGCCGAAGCAATAAACAAAATACACGAAGTGAACCCCACATGCGAAGCCAATGTAATGTTTGCAAGAGCAAACCGAAATGCAAACAAACCGAGTCAGTCTAATGAGACTTGGATGAGCAGAAATGCACCATACAACCAAAATCGTTTTGGCAACAGGTACTCAAACCAACGTTTCAATCCAAATAACCAAGGTAGGTCAAGTTCGCGACATCAGCAGTATGGTCATAGATATGAAGGTCGAAATGATGATCGACAGAGTTTTTCTAGAAGGCAGAATTTTAACCATACTCAGCAAGGTCACTACAGCCACCAACCAAATGGTCACTGGCGTAGTAACAACAATAATAACAATCATAACTGCAACACTGATCGCAACGATCGTAATGTTTACTCTACGGAAAACGGGCGCGGGCCAGCTGCAACTCCCCAGGCCAGCTGTGCCGTGCCAATGAACCAACAAGGGGAAACCCGACACCAAGCAACAAATCCAATACAGCAAGTGCAACGCACAAACAATCAATGAATGTATATAATTGCAATATTAACTATTCAAATTTTGTAACACTAAAATTAGAAATGTGTGAAAAACCTGTCACATTAATTGTTGACACCGGAGCTGATGTTTCATTAATTAAGGAGAACGTATTGAAACATCTTACCAATATATATATAAAACAGAATTGTATTATTAATGGAGTGACGGATGGAAAACTTGAGACCATCGGATGTACATATACGAATATTCTTTTAAACAACGTTCAAATACCACATACATTTCAAGCGGTCACTAAAGACTTTCCTATTTTTACTGATGGAATTCTTGGCCGTGATTTTCTAATTAATTATGAATGTAATATATGTCTCAAAACATGGCTTTTAACAGTTGAATATAATCATGAAAAATTCGAGATACCAATTCAAGATAAATACAACGACCATTTCATTATACCCCCTCGATGTCAAATTATTAAACAAATAAACTTAATAAATGTCACCAAAGAAAGTGTTGTACTTTCAAAGCAAATTAAACCAGGAGTATTTTACTCTAACGGATTAATAGATAAAGATACTCAATATATAAACATAATGAACGTCAATAATTGTTCTGAAAAAATTTCAATGAATGATGTATTATCAAATATCAAAATTTTAGATTCGAGTGAATTTGAAAAAGTTAATAATAAAATCACCCGAAAAAGTAATAAAAACAG